>NW_015390167.1:0-11749 GCF_001527695.2 Protobothrops mucrosquamatus
AATTTATAGGTGGAAGAAAAAAGCTTCAGAGGCTGGGGAAGAGAAATATTTTTCATGCTTAAGAGAAGTCAATTTAAAAAATAAATAATCAAAGCCCGCAATTAAAGCCATCTTTGGCTGTTAAAGCCCACATGAAAATACCGTATTAAAATATATAGAATAAAATAAGGCATCAAATAACAAAGGAAACAAAAAAAAAGCTGCAGAGAAAGATTAAGACTTACAGCGGCATTATAAAGCAGCTAGGGAAAATAAAAATATCTTTTTTTTTTCTTTTTTCTGCCTGCAAAAGGCGTTCTTAAATAAAGGGAGGGAACACCCAGGGGTAAATTGAGAAAAAAAAAGGCCGCTGAAAAATGTAAGCAAAGAAGATTAAACTGTTTACATTTTAGATTTACAAGCACTTCAGAGTGTGCGTTTTCTTTCTTTTTTTAAAAAAAGAGAAGAAGACAAAAAAGAACTTTTTAAATTCCATCTTTCCCCTAAAATCCGTAGCCTGAAGATTGCGGAAGGGTTTTTTTTTAATTATTTTTTTTAAGTTCTTTGGAAATAAAATAATCCCCCCTTTTCTCTCAATCTTAGACAAACCAATAAACTGTTGATTTTTAATTACTTTTTTCAATTAACAATACTCTCCATCAATGCAAATGAATGCAGATGAATGCATTCTTCTGAGAAATTTTAACACCCTCCATCTTTTCCTGCATTTAAGCTAATTAGTATTTCTGGAAGGAAAAGAATTCCGTGTGTGTGCATGTGTGTGTGTGTGTGTGTGTGTGTGTGTGTGTGTGTGTGTGTGTGTGTGTGTGTGTGTGCAAGCAAGTGTGTATGTGTGTCCAGAATGCAAACACTGCAGGGAATTCAGAAAAAGGCTTCTCTGGCATTGTGTAATAAACTGATTACATAACCTGCAACCTTGTTCTTAATTTCAGCCAGCAAGGGAACAAAGCATTAGAGAAAGCACAGGTACAGTATAATCACATAATATGCTTAGCAGTCTTTTCCTTCTTCTTCTCTTCTTCCTCCCATTTCTTTCTTTCTTTCTTTCTTTCTTTCTTCTTCCTCTTCTCCTCTATTCTCCTTCTTCCCCTCCTCCTCCCTTTTCCCTTCCTCCTCCACCTCTTCCTTCTTTCTCCTTCCTTCTTCCTTCTTTTTCTCCTCCTCCTCTTCCTTCTTTCTCCTTCCTTCTTCCTTCTCCTCCTCCTCCCTCTTCCCCTTCTTCTTCCTTTCCTTCCCCTTTCCTGCCTCTTCCCTCTCCCCTCCCCTCCTTCCTGATCTCCTCCTTCCCAATCTCCTCCTCCTCTTCCCTTTCCCCTTCCTCCTCCTCTTCCTTCTTCTCCTTCTCTTCTTTTCCTCCTCCTCTCTTCTTCTTCTTCTTCTTCTTCTTCTTCTTCTTCTTCTTCTTCTTCTTCTTCTTCTTCTTCCCTTTCTTCCCCTTTCCTGCCTCTTCCCACTTCCCATCCCCTCCTTCCTGATCTCCTCCTTCCCACTCTCCTCCTCCTCGTCTTCCTCTTCCCTTTTCCCTTCCTCCTCCTCCTCTTCCTTCTTTCTCCTTCCTTCTTCNTTCTTCTTCTTCTTCTTCTTCTTCTTCTTCTTCTTCTTCTTCTTCTTCTTCTTCCCTTTCTTCCCCTTTCCTGCCTCTTCCCACTTCCCATCCCCTCCTTCCTGATCTCCTCCTTCCCACTCTCCTCCTCCTCGTCTTCCTCTTCCCTTTTCCCTTCCTCCTCCTCCTCTTCCTTCTTTCTCCTTCCTTCTTCCTTCTTCTCCTTCTCTCCTCCTCCTCTTCCTCTTCCCTTCCTCTTCCTTCTTCCTTCTCCTTCTCTCCTCCTCTTCCTCCTCTTCCTCTTCCCTTTTCCCTTCCTCCTCCTCTTCCTTCTTCCTTCTTCTCCTTCTCTCCTCCTCCTCCTCCTCCTCCTCCTCCTCCTCCTCCTCCTCCTCCACTTCCTCTTCCCTTTTCCCTTCCTCCTCCTCCTCTTCCTTCTTTCTCCTTCCTTCTTCCTTCTTCTCCTTCTCTTCTCTTTCTCTTCCCCTTCTTCTTCCCCTTCGTCCCCTTTCCTGCCTCTTCCCTCTCTCCCTCTCCTCCTTCCTGATCTCCTCCTTTCCAATCTCCTCCTCCTCCTCATCCTCCTAGCATTTTTCCTAGGACATGACCCCAGGACACTGCCAATGTAAAGACTTGGCTTGCCCAGCATCTGAATTTTGATCACGTGACCAGGGTGATGTGGCCACGGTCGGTCGTAAGCGTGAAAAACAACTGGAGAGAATCCGAACAAGCATTTTCTTCATTCCAAAGGCAGCAGTTCCTCTCTCTCTCTCTCTCTCTCTCTCTCTCTCTCTCTCTCTCTCTCTCTCTCTCTCTCTCTCTCTCTCTCACCCCAGAAGAAGATGGCAAGATTACCGAGGTCCAATGGTGGGATTTAGCAGGTTCGCACCAGTTCAGGAGAACCGGTAGCTCATTTTTTGTTGCCCAGGCCCAGAATGGACATCCAGAAGCGGCATCCACACAGAGAACCGGTTGATCACCTATTTGAATCCCACTACTGGATCAATCGTCTACGTCGATCTATCTATCTATCTATCTATCTATCTATCTATCTATCTATCTATCTATCTATCTATCTATCTATCTATCTATCTATCTATCTATCTATCATCTAGGTGTATCTATATTTATCTATCTATCATCTAGGTGTATCTGTCTATCATCTAGGTGTATCTGTCTATCTATCTATCTATCTATCTATCTATCTATCTATCTATCTATCTATCTATCATCTATATATATCAGGGGTGTCAAACTCGATTTCATTGAGGGCCGCATCAGCATTGCGGCGGCCCTCAGGGGGCCGGGTGGGTGTGGCCAGGGTGGGTGTGGCCTACTGGGTGGGCGTGGCCAGATCTACATCGTTCGCGTCAAAGGTGCCTGTGGGGGCCTGGGCAGGAGTGGGACAGATCTGAGGGTCTCTGGCAGAAGGGGGGGCGGGGCAAGTGCCAAGGCATGGTCCACTGGAGGAGCCTCGCTGTTCCTCTCAGGCCATGCGGTGGGGGGGGGGCTTATGGAGCTAAGACTGAATGCATTTCAGCATAAATGGCCACCACAAAATTGTACATTGGCCCCCGGCTGCCCTGGGCCAGGGCCAAGGCAGAGGGGGCCGTTCCCTCATTCCCTCACTGTTTCCAGGATGGCTTCGCGGGTCACATGAACCCACTTCGCGGGCCGCATTCGGCCCCTGGGCCTTGTGTTTGACATGTCTGATCTAGTCCAACCCCCTGCTCGGGCAGAAAACCCTATATCATTTCAGACAAATGGTTGTCCAGTCTCTTCTTAAAAACTTCCAGTGTTGGAGCATTCACCGCTTCTGGAGGCAGGTTGTTCCACTGGTTAATTGTTCTCACTGTCAGGAAGTTTCTCCTTAGTTCTAGGTTGCTTCTCTCCTTGATTAGTTTCCATCCATTGCTTCTTTTCCTGCCTTCAGTGCTTTGAAGAATAGCTTGACTCCCTCTTCTTTCTGGCAGCCCCTGAGATATTGGAACAAGATGACCCTGGATTTATAGCCGGAAGGGATACAGAGGCCCAGCGGCAAAAATTCTCAACTCCTGTCTCCTCTCAAGCCGCAAACTCTGTAATCAATTAATCACCAGCAGGCAGAGAGACTGGTGCAAGATTTTTTTTTTAAAAAAAAAAGTCCTATTCTTAAGACTATGGTAAGAAGACGTCAGCAAAACCACACAAAAAAAGACATACAAAGTAGTCCTCAACTTACAGCCACAATTCAGCCCAAAATTTAGGTTGTTAAGTGGGAAACTTGTCAAGTGAGTTTTGCCCCATTTTTACGACTTTTTCTTCTCAATGGAACCGCATCTACATGGAGGGAAGTGTGTAGTGGGGTGCCCCAGGGCTCTGTTCTGGGCCCAGTGTTCTTCAACATCTTCATCAACGATTTGGACGAGGGGATAGATGGGGAACTCATCAAATTTGCAGACGACACCAAGCTGGCAGGAATAGCCAACCCTCCAGAAGACAGGCTTAGGATACAGGAGGATCTGGACAGACTTGAACACTGGGCACTATCTAACCAAATGAAATTCAATGGTGAAAAAAGCAAGGTTCTACATTTAGGCAAGAAAAACCAAATGTACAGGTGTAGTATAGGGGCTACCTTGCTCAATAGTAGTAACTGTGAGAGGGATCTCGGAGTCCTAGTAGACAATCACTTAACTATGAGCCAGCCGTGTGCTGAAGCTGCCAAAAAAGCCAACACAGTGCTAGGCTGCATTAACAGAGGGATAGAATCAAGATCACGTGAAGAAAAAAAGAAAGAAAGAAAGAAAGAAAGAAAGAAAGAAAGAAAGAAAGAAAGAAAGAAAGAAAGAGAAACTTGCTTTTTTGCAGATCCGAAGAGATTTTCCCATTCCTGTTCGCCTGTTCCCCATCCGGCCTCTGAACTCCGCAGCTGTTGCTTCTTTTTACATCTTGGAAAGCAAAAATGACACAGCCACAACCTGTTACTATACACGTTCGCTCCTGTGGCTTGACAGATTGTGTATTTTGGAAGGATGTCAGAGAACTCTCCCGTGCTTCACAACTCTTCACAACTCTTTAGTAGTCAGGGCAGTGGTGTGAATTGGCAGGTTTTGAAAGAGATACCTAATCAATCTATTTAAAAAGAAAGAAAGAAAGAGAGAGAGAGAGAGAGAGAGAGAGAGAGAGAGAGAGAGAGAGAGAGAGAGAGAGAGAGAGAAGGAGGGGGGGAGGGAGGGAGGGAGGGAAGGAAGGAAGGAAGGAAGGAAGGAAGAAGGGAGGGAGGGAGAAAGAAAGAAAGAAAGGAGGGAGGAAAGGAAAGGAAGGAAGGAAGGAAGAAGGAAGGCAGGGAGGGCGGGAGGAAGGCAGGGAGGGAGGGAGGACTCCCCCAATAAACACATATGGGCCTTAGTTCCCAGATTCCCCCAATCAACGCCTATGGGCCTTACTTCCCAGAATCCCCCAATCAACACGTATAGGTCTTAGTTCCCAGATTCCCCCAATCAACACCTATGGGCCTTACTTCCCAGAATCCCCCAATCAACGCATATGGGCCTTAGTTCCCAGAATCCCCCAATCAACACGTATGGGCCTTGGTTCCCAGATTCCCCCAATCAACACCTATGGGCCTTACTTCCCAGAATCCCCCAATCAATGCATATGGGCCTTACTTCCCAGAATCCCCCAATCAATGCATATGGGCCTTACTTCACAGAATCCTGCAGCCAGCCAAGCATAGACTTTAGTTCCAAGACTCCACCAGCCAGCATGCATGGACCTCAGCTCCCAGAATCCCCCAGCCAGCATGTATGGACCAGCTCCCAAAATCCCAGTATGGCCAGTCTCTAAGTTGAAGTCCATATATCATAAAGTTTCTGAGGTAAAAAAAACCCTCTGGTTTACACTCCTGTCATCTACTTGTGCTCGAATGGCTTTTGACGGATCTGATTTGAGCAATATGAGCCCATTTCCTGGGATCTAAAAGCCCAAATCAGTCATTCCGTAAACTTGACACGCCAGTGATCAGCTCTCAAGAAGATCCATACTTCCTCCCTAAAACAGACCCAGGAGATTTCTCTCCCCAAATTCTGATGAAGTTAGCAATCAAGAAATGCAGCAAATGAAACATCTTTCAGAATTTTACAAAACATCCCAGCGGGGTGCCTGAATTTGTCTTTTTGGAAATCGGCAACGAAACACAGGCTGATGCTTCCTGGGCGGGGAAGCGCCATTCGAACTTGTAGCAGCAGGCCGTCATCGTGACTGACAAGCACCAGACTTCGCCCTTGGCTCGGCTGTCAATCCACAGCGCTGTCCGAACACATCAAGCATCCGAAGATGACAAATCGCACAAATGGTGGCATCTTCAACACAGTAGGACATGTCTCTCAGCACTTCGTGGATCGTGACACGCCAGACTGGATAAAACGGATGGAAAAGCTTGTCAATTATATATTAAGAGAGGAGTTTTGCACAGAATAAGCGGCATTTCTACCCAGCAACGGATCCAAACGAAGAGAAGCAGGGAAAATCGGAAGTAGAGCCGCTGAGGACTAGCAGCTTGGCTTCCAGAGTGTAGAAGAAGCCAAACGCATCTCTGCCATTTTTTTTTTATCAAGAATAATTATTCTCTTTAAGGAGACTGATTAAGTCAGCTTCGCTCAGAGTCTCCCCAGAATAATTACTGTATGGTAGAATTGGTTAAATTTGTATATTCTCCCCCAGGTTACAAATTGGGAGGGCCTAAGTTCCAGCCATGAAAGCCAGCTGGGTGATTTTGAGCCAATCACCAGGAGACACTGAGTTCGAGTCCCAACTTTGACGTGAAAGTCTGCTGGGTGAGATGAGATGAGATAAAATAATAAGATAAGATAAAAGATAAGATAAGATAAGATAAGATAAGATAAGATAAGATAAGATAAGATAAGATAAGGTAAGGTAAGGTAAGGTAAGGTAAGGTAAGGTAAGGTAAGGTGAGGTGAGGTGAGGTGAGGTGAGGTGAGGTGAGGTGAGGTGATAGATAAGATAAAAAATAAAATAAAATACAATAATAATAAAACAAAATAATAACAAAACAAAATAAAATAAAATAAAATAAAATTTAGTTGCTTTTAAGCTTTTTGTACTTCCCTGCTTCCACTTAGGCTTCATATAACTGAAATACGTAAATGCTTAATTTTTAAAAAGTTGTTCCTGCCTGCAATTTTGATGTTTCTCACAATGCAAAACCTTTTCATGCTGCAAATGTGAACTTGTACACATTTCCTTCTACCCAGTGATGAGTGAAAAGGCAGTTCACAATTTTGCAGCCAGCACACGCCAAGAAACTGCTTCACGCCTTGCCAGAGTCAAAGCTTTCTGCCTGCTCCAGTTTCGTCAAACCCCGGGCTTCTGGCATGTTCCATCCAATCTCCGGATCACAGGAAGCTTTCGCGAAGGCTACTCTTGGAGTCAGTACAGTGTCTGGAAAGTGTAATGTGAATTTCTCAGCCTTATTTATAGCCAGTTCATTGAGTTAAAGTTTCTACCCACTGCTGTTTAGGACAGTGTATTTTTTTCAAATATGGCAACTTTCAGATTTGTGGACTCCAACTCCCAGAATTCCCCAGCCAGCATTTGTGGACTACAACTTCCAGAATTCCCCAGCCAGCATTGTGGACTTCAGGTCCCAGAATTCCCCAGCTACCATTGTGGACTTCAGCTCCCACAATTCTCCAGCCAGCCTTTGTGGACTTCAACTCCCAGAATTCCCAAGGCAGCATTTGTGGACTTCAGCTCCCAGAATTCTGTAGCCAGCCTTTGTGGACTTCAACTCCCAGAATTCCCAAGGCAACATTGTGGACTTCAGGTCCCAGAATTCCCCAGCTACCATTGTGGACTTCAGCTCCCACAATTCTCCAGCCAGCCTTTGTGGACTTCAACTCCCAGAATTCTGTAGCCAGCATTTGTGGACTTCAGCTCCCAGAATTCTCCAGCCAGCATTGTGGACTTCAGAACCCCAGAATTCTCCAGCCAGCATTTGTGGACTTCAGCTCCCAGAATTCATAGCCAGCATGCGGTTGCAGCGTCCTGGGGTCATGTGATCACCTTTTGCGACTTTCTGACAAACAGCATCAATGGGGAAAGCTGGACTTGCTTGACAACTTGTGTTTCCCTTAACAACTGCAGTGCTTACTGAACAATCAGGGCAAAAAGGATTGTAAAATGGAGCATGACTCTCTTAACAACCATGTTTCTTAACAATGGCAATGCTGAAGCTAACTGTGGTTGTGAGTTGAGAAATACCTGTATCGTGAGTTCATGAGTTCATCCTCGGTTAGTCTCTCTCTCTCTCTCTCTCTCTCTCTCTGCTCAATAGCTTTTGCAACCTCACGGTCAAAGTTCATGCCACAGGAACAACTCCAAACAAAAGGCCCCAGAGGGTATAAAAACCCACTCCCTACATGTGCTCTCTCTCATTTCTTCCAGAGCCATCTTCCTGTCTGGCTCTCCTCTTCAATAAACTGCAACCTTCTTTCTAAAGCAGTCGCCATATTATTTATTCCCGGCTTGGACTGAACCATGATNGCAAACAATGGGTGTCCCAAAGGTGCTTTTTCACGAGCAACTGGACCTCTTCAGGGCTGAAGAAGCTTCTTGGATGAGAAGCGAAACGTCTCAGAGAAAAACCAGAAACTCCAGTTGTCTCGTGAAAAAAGCACCTTTGGGACAACCATGACCTGGATTGACTGAGAATCTCCATAGAAACAAGGGGGGTGTTTTTTCTTCGCATCATAGCCCAGCTGAAGAAACATACAACATAGAATCACAAGGCTGGAAGGGCACTTGGAGGTCTTCTAGTCCAACCGCCTACTCAGGGCTTATGCCATCCTAATCAAATGGTCGTCCAGTCTCTTCTTAAAAACTTCCAGTGTTGGAGCACCCATAACTTCTGGAGGCAAGTCGTTCCACTGGTTAATTGTTCTCACTGTCAGGAAATTCCTCCTTAGTTCCAGGTTGCTTCTCTCCTTGATTAGTTTTCACTGGTTGCTTCTTGTCCTGCCTTCAGACGCTTTGAAGAATAGTTTGACTCCCTCTTCTTTGGGGCAGCCCCTGAGATATTGGAAGACAGCTATCGTGTCACTGCGAGTCATTCTTTTCATGTGTTTTAGCCTCCAGTTCTCCTAATCATCTTTGCTGCTCTTCTCTGCACTCTTAATAAAAATAGCACTTAGACTTATATACCACACCATAGTGCTTTTACAGAATAACAGAGTAACAGATTTGGAAGGGACCTTGGAGGTCTTCTAGTCCAGGGGTCCCCCAACCTGTGGGCCACAGCCCAGTAGTGGGCCATGGGCTGCTGGCCACTGGGCCACGGGACAGTCTGGCCAGTGCGTGCACATGTGCGCACACACCGCCACACACACACGCTAGCGCCACAGCCGCAGAGCACAAAAACAGGATGCTGTGCCGCGCAGTGCAAAAATGGGCCACTGCAACGCCTTGGGGCACGAACACAGGACACTGCTGCGCCATGGGACGCCGTGCCACGACGCAGAGCAAAAACGAGTCATATCTGATTTTACAAGCTTTTTTAGCCCAATCCTAGCTGGCTGGGGAATTCTGGGAGTTGAAGCCCGCATATCTTAAAGCAGCCAAGGTTGAGAAACACTGCTCTATCCAGACAGTCCTCAGCTTACAACAGCTTGTTTAGTGACCGTACTGTGGAGGGAAAAATCTTCATCAGGGTCCAGCCCAAGCCGGGAATAAACACCATGGTGACTGCTTTAGAAAGAAGTTTATTGTAGTTTATTGAAGAGGAGAGCCAGACAGAAGCATGGCTCTGGAAAAAAGTGACCACATAGAGCAGAGTGGTGGGCTTTTATAGCTTCTGGGGCTCTTGAGGTTGTTTCCTGTTCCTGTTTGAGGCTTTGTATTTCCTGTGTCGTGTACTTTGACCTGAGTCTGAGTGTGCCTTTCTGGTATTGTGGTGGTGGTGGGTTAATCATATTATGTTTCCTGTCCTTAGAATTTGGGTGGGGTATGTAGATTTTAGGTGTCTTTGTCTTCCTAAGCTTCTAGCTGGAGGGCTCCAATCTTCCTGAATGGATTATTACATCTGCATTTCTACAGAGCTGGTTTCTGCTTGGGGGAGGGAGACTTGGGGATATTAAGAAAAAACTGGGCCTGCTTTTCTGCCTCTTTAAGATCCTTTGAGGAAATATAATATTCTGCTCTTTTAATATTTCCTTCTCTGGGGGGCGCTGACTTCCCACAGTGCAAAGTTACAAGGCACTGAAAAAAGTGACTTAGGACCAGTTTTCACACTTACTGCCGTTGTAGGATCCCCAGGGTCACGTGATCCAAATTCAGACCATGGCAACTGGTTCCTATTTATGACGGTTTGCAGCGTCCCAGGGTCACGTGATCCCCTTGTGCGACTTTCTGACAAGTCAAGGAGGGGAAGTAGGTTCACTTAACAACCAGGTTACAAACTGAATAACCGCGATGATTCACTTAACAACTACGGCAAGAACGCTCATAAAATGGGGCCAAACTCACTTAACAACTGTCTCGCTTGGGGCTCAACTGTGGTCAAAAGTTGAGGACTTCCTGTAGCGTCGCCACATCTTCTGCTGCATTCAGCCATCCAGCCTAGATAGGAAACTTCCAGATGCTTCTCCGAGTTTCTCAAACCGCTTTCCACAGCCGATTAAATTCTTGTTGTAATTAAGGCAGACACAATTAGCTGTCAGGCAGGGCCGTCATCTGTTTTATGTTGCAATCTCCACAACAAGGCCCGGTTGTTTGAAAAGATTGTCATTTTCCCAAACGCATTTCATCACTTACCCACCGGTCTCCAGTGTCAGATGGTGAAATAGGAAAGGGGGAGAAAGGAAGAAAGAAAGAAATGAAACACACAAACACTCACACACACCACACGTCCACAGCACCCCGTGGCAGCCAGTGCTGGTAAAATAAAATAAAATAAAAAAGGAGGAGGGGGGGAGAATCAGACAATGCACCTTGCCAAAGCTTATAAAAGTAATGTGCTCTGAAAATGAATGCGTTTCAGAACATTTCAAGAGGTGGGAAAAATAATTTGTCTCCCAAGAAATAACTACAGTATGAACATTTATTCTCTCTCTCTCTCTCTCTCTCTCTCTCTCTCTCTCTCTCTCTCTCTCTCTCTCTCTCTCTCACTGACTTTTTAAAAAGCTTGCCTTTGACTTAAGGCTGGAAGGAAAGAGAGAAAAAAAAATGGATTTTCCCATTTTTCTTCCCAAATTATAGGAAAACAAACCAAGCCAAAAAAAAAAAAAAAAAGGCAGAAGAGTTTGGAACAGTCCTGTCATTGAATCGAGCCAAACAGAATAAAATCTACAAGTACAAGACGTTTAATAAATTTCCCCCGTTTGCTAAGCTTGGTTTTCAGGCAGTTCGGTTTGAGAAAGATTCCCAGGAACTGGAAGAAGTTCAAAGAAGGGCAATGAGGATCATAAGGGACTAGAAACCTGAGCCGTGCAAAGAGAAATGGAAGTTGGGAATGTGAAACAACAACAAAAATAGACGGGTTAAAGCAGTTTCTCAATCTTGGCAGCTTGAAGAGGGGTGAACTTCAACTCCCAGAATCCCCCACCCAATCTGGCTGGGGAATTCTGGGAGTTGAAGTCCACCCATCTTCAAGCTGAAAAATGCTAGGAAAAAAAATCTGAAAAAACATTACACAGAAGAAAAAAATCTACAGCCATGATCTCTTTTCCCAGACTGCAAGACACAAAAATAATTTAATTATCTAAATCGTGTTCAGGGTGAACCTGGGTCCTAAATTGCTGAGAAGACTGGATCTCAAACCAGCAGAGGTCTTGAGGTTAGGACAGTGGTGGCGAACCTATGGCACGGGTGCCAGAGGCGGCACTCAGAGCCCTCTCTGTGGGCACACACATCGTCGCCCCAGTCCTAGGCCCTCAGCTGGGTTTTATAAAATCTTTTCGCTTTAGGCCTCCGCCGCCATGTGCAAAAAAAAAAGGTTCAATCAATCAGTAAATTTCAACGTCTCGCGGGGAAAAAAAAGATCTTGCAAAGTTGGAATTGATTGAACTTTTTAGTCCCACCCAGTCTGCTGTTACCATCGCAGCCACGCCCACCCATGGGCCACACCCACCGAATGGGCCACACCCACCCGGCACCCGACGATGCATAAGTGGGTTTTGGGTTGCAGTTTGGGCACTCGGTCTCTAAAAG
>NW_015390167.1:12409-16450 GCF_001527695.2 Protobothrops mucrosquamatus
AAGGACTGGGTTGCAGTGGCGATGCGAGCATCCTGGCTAGACTGGAAAGATCAAGTCGGGGACAGATCATCATGCAGAAAATCTCTCGGCGTGGCCTCCAGGAGTCCAGAATGACTTGATGACACATAATCAATGGCCAATCAATAGATCACCTTCCCTGAAGCTTTCGGAAAGAGAGAAATACAGATGTTACATTATGTGGCTTGTCATATGCCCAAAAAAAAAAACACCCCCAGCCAGCGTGTAAACGGAATAACAAAGGCATCTTCTACCGTTCTGACATAAAGCTTCTGTTCAGCCAGCTGAGGAGAGAGTTTAGACCTTTGCTTCCATCTGCTGGTGCTTTCCCTGCATGCTCACAGGAGCCAAACAGAGCCTCCTCATCCCGAGGCACGCTACCTGTCTGACGCCAGAAGGCAGCCATTTTCTGCCAGCCTGCCTGAGGTTCCCAGGCTAGTACTTAGGACTTTGGTCCCAGCTGGCGAAGCCAATCCCAAAGCTTTACGGGTTATGGCAGGGGTCTTCAAACTTGGCCCTTTTATGACTTGTGGACTTCAACTCCCAGAATTCCTCAGCCAGGCACGCGTGCCTGGCTGAGGAATTCTGGGAGTTGAAGTCCACCAGTCATAAAAGGGCCAAGTTTGAAGACCCCTGGGTTATGAAGTCCAAAGCATAAGGAAGGTCTCCGTTTGCCTGTCTTGTTCCACAGAGGCTCTTAACCTGTCGCTAAACTAGATTCAGGATTCTGGAGAATCCTCAAATTGTGCAGTTGGAAGGGTCAACTTTAACATCTTTCAGACAGGTGGACTTCATCTCCCAGAATTCCCCAGCCAGCATGGTTGGCTGAGGATTTCTGGGAGTTGAAGTCCATACGTTATAAAGCTGCTAAGGGCTGACTTCTGGAAGTCCACCCATCCTAAAATTGTCAAGTGCGGACCCTAGGAATTCTGGGAGTTGAAGTCCACATATAATAAAGCCTGACTGAGGAATTCTGGGAATTGAACTCCACCTATCATAAAATTGTCAAGAGCTGACAGAGGAATTCTGGGAGTTAAAGTCCACATTTAATAAAGCTGCCAAGGCCTGGCTGAGGAGTTCTTGGAATTGAAGTCCACCCATCATAAAGTTGCCAAGGGCTGACTGAGGAATTCTGGGAATTGAAGTCCACATATAATAAAGCTGCCAAGGGCTGACTGAGGAATCCTGGGAATTGAAGTCCACCCATCATAAAGTTGCCAAGGGCTGACTGAGGAATTCTAGGAGTTGGTCCACCCATCATAAAATTGCCAAGGGCTGACTGAGGAATTCTGGGAGTTGAAGTCCACATATAATAAAGCCTGACTGGGGAATTCTGGGAATTGAAGTCCACCTATCATAAAATTGTCAAGAGCTGACTGAGGAATTCTGGGAGTTGAAGTCCACATATAATAAAGCTGCCAAGGGCTGGCTGAGGAATTCTGGGAGTTGAAGTCTACCATAAAATAAGAAACAGTGATTTAGGAACCCCTACTATTCACCCCTTCGCTTAAGGCTAGAATCTCAGTTAAATCCTCAACATTAAAACAGGATCTGGCTGGCTGCATTCTGGTCATTGTATAATGTTTCCAATCCTTATAAAATGTTCAGGCCTGGCTAGATATAAATCAGGACCATAAACACTCAGCCACATTTTTGCAAACAGCCCTCAATTCTTTTTGCCCGTCATTTATTATCTCTCCACCTCTGCCTAAAGTTCTTTTTGACACCACACAGTTTTTCTGTCTCTTCCCCAATCTAATAAAGTTTTATCTTTCTCCACCTTGCCTAGAATAAATGCTTTGGATGGGGTAGGACTGAGAAAAACTATAAAAATTTTATAGAAACCATCAAAGAAAAGGGTGTTTTTTTTATAGAGACCAGGAACTGGGTTTTTTTTTTTACATTTCTTCTTTGGCCCTCTCCTTCCATAAATATATCAAAGAGTTTTGATGGAATGAAATGAACACAATAAACTAGACAGGTTTGAACAAAGGGTGGGGTGTGTTTTTTTGTGTTTGTTTGTTTGTTTGAGATGATGCCAGGATAGAAAGGTGTTTCTAGCAAAATCTGTGAGTTGAATTTGTTTTTGTGTTTTTTTTTTTCCCCAAGGGAGGGCTGAAATTAGGGGTGGGATGAGATAATAATAATAATAATAATAATAATAATAATAATAATAATAATAATAATAATAATAATAATAATAATAATAATAATAATAATAATAATAATAATTATATTGTTTTAACATGCTGTGAGCCACCCTGAGTCCCATGGGGAGAAGGGCGGCATATAAGTTAATGGTAAATAAATAAATAAATAATAATAATAATAATAATAATAATAATAATAATAATAATAATAATAATAATAATAATAATGATGATGATGTTAATGTTGGAAGGGACCTTGGAGGTCATCTAGTCCAACCCCCGGCTCAGGCAGGAAACCCTATACCATTTCAGACAAATGGCTGTCCAGTCTCTTCTTAAAAACTTCCAGTGTTGGAGCATTCACCGCTTCTGGAGGCAGGTTGTTCCACTGGTTCATTGTTCTCACTGTCAGGAAGCTTCTCCTTAGTTCTAGGTTGCTTCTCTCCTTAATTAGAATTTAATTGATGGGAATTCCTTGATGGGAATTTAATTCCAAAGACAGAACAAAATAGCCTCGCTCTGAAATTTCATCGTATTATTTTCAGCAGATTGTACCCAATAAAACAAAATTCAAACTATTTGGAGTGTTCAATCATGAGGAACATTTCCCTTCCTTCTACTTTTTGGCTTCTGTGGAAAGTCAGCCCCTCAGAGAAGAAAATATTAAAAGGGCAGAAAAATATATTTCCTCAAAGGATCTTAAAGAAGCAGGAAAGCATGCCCAGTTTACTTAATAGCCCCAGGTCTCCCTCCCCCAAGCAGAAACCAGTTCTATAGAGATGCAGATGTAAATCCAGGGAGCTAGGAGATTAAGAAGACAAAGACCTAAAACAGTGGTGGGGAACCTATGGCACGGGTGCCAGAGGTGGCACTCAGAGCCCTCTCTGTGGGCACGCACACCATCACCCCAGTCCTAGGCCTTCAGCTAGGTTTTATAAAACCTTTTCGTTTTAGGCCTCCGCCGCCATGTACAAAAAAAAAGGTTCAATCAATCAGTCAATTCAACTTCTCGCAGGAAAAAAAAAGATCTTGCAAAGTTGAAATTGATTGATTGAACTTTTTAGTCCCACCCAGTCTGCTGTTTCCACCGCAGCCACACTCACCCACTGGGCCACACCCACCCGGCACCCGACGATGCATAAGTGGGTTTTGGGTTGCAGTTTGGGCACTCGGTCTCTAAAAGGTTCGCCATCACTGACCTAAAATCTGCATACCCCACCTGAGACAGGACATGGTAGGATTAACTCACAAAGGCCAAAGGGCACACTCAAACTCAGGTCAGAATACATGACACAGGAAATAGCCTCAAAACAGGAACAGGAAATAACTCCAAACAGAAGGCTCCAGAGGGTATAAAAATCCACCTCCTACATGTGCTCAGTCCTTTTTTCAATTCTCTTGCTGCCAGAACCATCTTCCTGTCTGGCTTTCCTCTCCAATAAACTACAACCTTTTTCCCAAAGCAGTTGCCATGTTTATTCCCAGCTTGGATGAACCAGGATGAAGACTTTTCTTCCAACACTCCCATGCCAGAGATATTGGGGGGGGGGGTGTAGTAGTAGTAGTAATAATGATGATGATGATGATGATGATGATGATGATGATGATAATAATAATAATAATAATAATAATAATAATAATAATAATAATAATAATAATAATAATAATAATAATAAAGTTGGAAGGGACCTTGGAGGTCATCAAGTCCAACCCCTGCTCAGGCAGGTAACCCTATACCATTTCGGACAGTAGCCCATGTTGAGTGCAAGCTTATATAAAAACTAGCCAAGAAGATTATTTTTAAATTTTAAAAATGTTGTACAGGCAGGCAGGAAGCAAAAAATAAACAGGCTTAATTGTTGCTGCCACAATT
>NW_015390167.1:17767-19696 GCF_001527695.2 Protobothrops mucrosquamatus
AAAGTTGGAAGGGACCTTGGAGGTCATCAAGTCCAACCCCTGCTCAGGCAGGTAACCCTATACCATTTCGGACAGTAGCCCATGTTGAGTGCAAGCTTATATAAAAACTAGCCAAGAAGATTATTTTTAAATTTTAAAAATGTTGTACAGGCAGGCAGGAAGCAAAAAATAAACAGGCTTAATTGTTGCTGCCACAATTTGAAACGAGAAGTGCATTTCTTTGATTGAGAATGGAAATTGGAGGATAATAGAATAATAGAGTTGGAAGGGACCTTGGAGGTCTTCTAGTCCAACCCCCTGCTAGGAAACCTATACCATTTCAGACAAATGGCTGTCCTGTCTCTTCTTTAAAACTTCCAGTGTTGGAGCATTCACAGCTTCTGGAGGCAGGTAGTTCCACTGGTTAATTGTTCTAACTGTCAGGAAGTTTCTCCTTAGTTCTAGGTTGCTTCTCTCTTTGGCTAGTGTTACACTGTAAGACGGTCGTTAAATGAACCTGACAGATAGATAGACAGATAGATAGATAGATAGATAGATAGATAGATAGATAGATAGATAGATAGACAGACAGACAGACAGACAGACAGACAGACAGACAGACAGACAGACAGACAGACAGACAGACAGACAGACAGACAGACAGACAGACAGACAGACAGTTAGATAGATAGATAGATACAGTAGAGGTAGAAGGAGAGAGATAGAGATAGATGATAGATGGATGGATGGATGGATGGATGGATGGATGGATGGATGGATGGATGGATGGATAAGGATAGATCTCTCAACTGAGATAGAGAGACTAGAGAGAGGGAGATGGAGAGAGAGATAGACAGAAAGATGGGCAAGAGACAAATGATAGACAATGGATGGATAAATGGATGGATAAATGGATGGATAAGTATAGAAATGGATAGATGGATAGATAGATAGATAGATAGATAGATAGATAGATAGATAGATAGATAGATAGATAGATAGATAGATGAGAGAGAAACAGACAGACAGACAGATAGATAGATTAGAGAGAGAGAGACAGACAGAGGATGGATGGATGGAGATAGATAGATGAGAGAGAGATTAGAGAGACACACAGAGAGAGAGGCAGAGAAAGAGTTGGGAGAGAGAGAGAGAGGGAGACAGTCAATGGATGGATGAGTGGATGGATGAATGAATGGATGGATGAATGAATGGATTAGATAAGATAGATGGATAGGTGGATGGATGGATGGATGGATGGATGGATAGATAGATAGATAGATAGATAGATAGATAGATAGATAGATAGATAGATAGATAGATAGATAGATAGATAGATAGATAGATAGATAGATAGATAGATAGATAGAGACATACTGTAGATAGAGACATACGGTAGAGACATACCACAGATAAATTTCCCTCTCTGCTCTTGAATAACTCCCTTAGCTCATTATTGGAAATTTTTCTGCTGGTCCCCAGTGCAAACATTTTAGACAGTCCCAGCCTACTGTACATGATTATTCCTGTGGAAAAGCTTCAATGCGGCCAGACCAACACCATTTGAATACCGAAAAGGCGCTCTTGACATGGATCCAACTTCCTTTCTCGTGTGTTTGGCGGCGGCCTTTTTTCTCTCCCCTAATTTACTTTTAATCACCCCAAGCCAAATGAGAGATTGCGTTGGAAAAACCATCTCTTTCCAACCAGCTCTAAATGCCTGACTTTCCCTAATCATGTTGTGTAATTCCCTCTCTCTCTCTCTCTCTCTCTCTCTCTCTCTCTCTCTCTCTCTCTCTCTCTCTCTCTCTCTCTCTCTCTCTCTCTCTCTCTCTCTCTCTCTCTCTCTCTCTCTCTCTCTCTCTCTCTCTCTCTCTGTCTCTCTCTCTCTCTCTCTCTCTCTCCCTCCTTCCCCCATTTCCCTGGGAGGTGTCTCATAAAGCGAAAAGG
>NW_015390167.1:21924-33295 GCF_001527695.2 Protobothrops mucrosquamatus
ATGAGAAGGAAGAGAAGGAAAAGGATGAAAGGGATGAGAAAGAGGAAGAGGAGGTGAAGGAGAAGGAGAAGAATGGAAGGGGTGAGGAGGAGGAGGAGAAGGAAAAGGATGGGATGAGGAGGAGGAGAAGGATGGAAGACTTGAGGAAGAGAAGGATAAGGCTGGAAGGGATGAGAAGGAGGAGGAGGAGAAGAAGAAGGTTGGAAGGGATGAGGAGGAAGAGAAGGATAAGGCTGGAAGGGATGAGAAGGAGGAGGTGGAGAAGGAGAAGAATGGAAGGGGTGAGGAGGAGGAAGAGAAGGATAAGGCTGGAAGGGATGAGAAGGAGGAGGAGGAGAAGAAGGATGGAAGGGATGAGAAGGAAGAGAAGGGAAAGGATGGAAGGGATGAGAAAGAGGAAGAGGAGGAGAAGAATGGAAAGGGTGAGGAGGAGAAAGAGAAGGAAAAGGATGGGATGATGAGGAGGAGAAGGATGGAAGACTTGAGGAAGATAAGGCTGGAAGGAGAAGGAGGAAGGGGGATAAGGAGGAAGAGAAGGATGAGAAGGAGGAGGAGGAGAAGAAGGATGGAAGGGATGAGGAGGAAAAGAAGGATAAGGCTGGAAGGGATGAGAAGGAGGAGGAGAAGGAGAAGGAGAAGGAGAAGAATGGAAGGGGTGAGGAGGAGAAAGAGAAAGAAAAGGATGGAAGGGATGAGAAGGAGGAGGAGGAGGAGGAAGAGGAGGAGGAGAAAAAGTATGGTAGGGATGAGAAGGAGAAGGATGGAAGAGATGAGGAGGAAGAGAAGGAAAAGGATGGAAGGGATGAGGAGGAGGAGGAGGAAAAGAAGGGGGAAGAGGATCACTCCAGTTCCGATTGCCTATTGCTGTTTACATAGTCACTTCTTCTGGTTCCAGGGCATACATGTCCAAAATCATCCTGGTTTTGGTAGCTGAAATATCCAAGATTTCCAATCAGGTCCTCCCCCTCCAGCCACTGGCAGAATTTTGGACACCAAGATTGTTAATTCACTGAGGCCAACCTTGAAAAATGTCATCTGAAGACCCCCGGTCTCCTCTAAGGAAGTGGTCACTCTCCATATTCATTGCCCAAGACTAGGCAACCTTGGCTCTTTTATGACTTGTGGACTTCAACTCCCAGAATTCCTGAGCCAGCATGGCTCAGCTTGGAAACCTCTCCCTTTCCCCTCAGCGTGGCTGGCTCAGGAATTCTGGCAGTTGAAGTCCATGAGTCATAAAAGAGCCAAGGTCGCCTACCCCTGCCCTATACAATTTGAGACAAGTGGCTGTCTAGTCTCTTCTTAAAGGCCTCCAGTGATGGAGCATCCACAACTTCTGGAGGCAAACTGTTCCACTGGTTAATTGTCCTCACTGTTAGAAAGTTTCTTCTTAATTCCAGGTTGCTTCTCTCCTTGATTAGTTTCCAACCATTGTTTCTTGTCCTGCCCTCTGGTGCTTTGGAGAATAATTTGACTCCCTCCTCTTTTGTGGCAGCCCCTCAAATACTGTCACACTGCTATCATGTCTCCCCTATTTCTTCTTTTCTTTAGACTAGCCAGACCCAAGTCCCACAGCCGTTCTTCGTATGTTTTAGTCTCCAGGCCTTTGATCATTTTAGTTGCTCTTCTCTGAACTTTTTCCAAAGTCTCAACATCTTTTTTGTAGTATGTTGAACAAAATTGGTTGCAGTATTCCAGGTGTGGTCTTACTAGGGTTTTATAAAGCAGTACTAATACTCCATGTGATCTCAATTCTATACCTCTGCTTATACAACCCAGGATTGTATTATCTTTTTTGGCTGCTGCTGCACACTGCTGGATCATAGTCAAGTGATCCAGCAGTGTGCTGGATCCTAGGACTCCAAGGTCCCTCTCACAGTTACTGTTTTTGAGCCAGGTCTCACCTAATCTGTACTTATACCTTTGATTTTTCCTGCCTAAATATAAAACTTTGCTTATTCTCCACATTAAAATACATTTTGTTGGCTAGGGCCCATTGTTCAAGTTTGTCAAGATCTTTTTTTGGATCCTGAGCTTGTCTTCTGGGGTGTTGGCTATTCCTGCCAGTTTAGTGTCATCTGCAAATTTGATGACTTCCCCTTTTATTCTCTCATCTAAGTCATTTATGAAGATATTGAAGAGTCCTGGACCTAAGACAGAACCTTGTGGTACCCCACTGCTTACTTCTCTCCATGTGGATGTAGTACCATTGAGGACTACTCATTGAGTACGGTTTGTCAGCTGGCTACAAATCCATCTGGTGGTGATGTTGTCTATCCCACCTTTTTCTAGCTTAATAAGTAGCAGGTTGTGGTCTACTTTGTCAAATGCCTTACTGAAATCTAAGTATACTATGTCCACAGCATTTTGCTGGTCTACTGATTTAGTCACTTTATCAAAGAATGAAATAAGGTTTGTTTGGCATGAACTGTTATTAACAAACCCATGGAATCAGTGGAACAACTTCCTTCCAGACGTTGTGCGTGCTCCAACACTGGAGGCTTTTAAGAAGAGACAGGACAGCCATTTGTCCAGGATGGAACAATAACAATAACAATAACAATTAATTAATAATAAAGTTGGAAGGGACCTTGGAGGTCATCAAGTCCAACCCCCTGCTCAGGCAGGGAACCCTACACCATTTCGGACAAGTGGCTGTCCAGCCTCTTCTTAAAAACTTCCAGCATTCACAGCTTCTGGAGGCAGGTTGTTCCACTGGTTAATTGTTCTAACTGTCAGGAAGTTTCTCCTTAGTTCCAGGTTGCTTCTCTCCTTGATCAGTTTCCATCCGTTGCTTCCTGTCCTGCCTCCAGGTGCTTTGGAGAATAGCTTGACTTCCTCTTCTTTGTGGCAGCCCCTGAGATATTGGAAGACTGCTGTCATGTCCCCCCTTGTCCTTCTCTTCATTAGACTAGACCAGGGGTAGGCAACCTTGGCTCTTTTATGACTCGTGGACTTCAACTCTCAGAATTCCTGAGCCAACATGGCTCAGCTTGGAAACCTCTCCCTTTCCCCTCAGCGTGGCTGGCTCAGGAATTCTGGGAGTTGAAGTCCACGAATCATAAAAGAGCCAAGGTTGCCTACCCCTACCCTAGGACGAAGATTAAAAGCAGGGGTCTTCAAACTTGGCCCTTTTATGACTCGTGCACTTCAACTCCCAGAATCCCTGAGCCAGCCACGCTGAGGGGAAAGGGAGAGGTTTCCAAGCTGAGCTATGCTGGCTCAGGAATTCTGGGAGTTGAAGTCCACGAATCATAAAAGAGCCAAGGTTGCCTACCCCTGGACTAGACAGACCCAATTCCAGCAACCGTTCCTTATATGTTTTAGCTTCCAGTCCCCTAATCATCTTTGTTGCTCTTCTCTGCACTCTTTCTAGAGTCTCAACCTCTTTTTTACGTCGTGGTGACCAAAACTGGATGCAGTATTCCAAGTATGGCCTTACCAAGGCCTTGTAAAGTGGTCTCTTGCCTTGGACAAGGGTTGGACTAGAAGACCTCCAAGTGCCCTTCCAGCCTTAGGATTCTATGTTCTTTTGCGGAGGAGACTGGCTAAATTGGAGCTTTCGCTAGCTGATCATTGCAATTCCTTAACCTTTCAAATGGAAGTCTTTCAACATCTCACCACAAACAGAGCCTAGACAAGTCCACCCTGGAGGGCTGGCCTCTGAGTCCCTTGCTCGGTTGCCAGGCTGAAGTTCCACTCAACCTCCTCAAACATCTCTGCCTGCCTCGTTTATATCCCAAATGGATGGATCTGACGCGTGGAAGAATCAATTTCTGAGTAAATTGCTTGCTGGACAAAACGGCCATCTTCCCCGCGAGCCAGAAGGGTGATATATTATGGTGTTTTTATGTCTTCACAGGCTGAGAGAGACAGGGGAGAATCAATTGGACGAGGTTTATTCCTGTGTCATAGACTGAATATGGCCCCACAATTGCAGCTCAGGGGGGGCCGAGGGGCTGGGAGGAGGGGGGGGTGAAATCTAGCCAAAGCTGCAAACTTCTTCTTTTTTTTTCCTTTTGGTATCGTGTTTTTCATTGCTTTAATTGATTTTAGGACTGTTCACACCTGGAGTCTGTTGTTTGATATGGGCTGAGATATGGATGGATGGATGGATGGATGGATGGATGGATGGATGCATGCATGCATGCATGCATGCGTGCATGCGTGCATGCATGGGTGCATGCATGGGTGCATGCATGGGTGCATGCATGGGTGCATGCATGGGTGCATGGGTGCATGAGTGCATGGGTGTATGGGTGCATGGATGCATACATAGGTGGGTGGATGTATTTAAATAAGTAAATCTATATAAATAAAAATGTAAATGTTCGTTTGTTCAAAATCTTAAATCTCCAAAAGTTCTTCACCGATTGCTTTGAAATTTTGACACAACGTTGCATTCGAATACGCGTGTGTTTTTATATACCTATATTATATAGATGTCACACCTGTGACAGGTAAAAACATGCTTTTTTTGAAAAACAGCACCATCTGTTGGACGTATATTGTATAACCACAAGCATTGTGAAATTAAACATATTACAAATGTGCGCTTTCTCTTTTCTTTCTTTTCCATTTAACCAGACTGAGCCACAGCAACGCATGGCCGGGTACAGCTAGTTTTAAAAAATAAAAAGAATGAATGAACGAACAAACTTCCAAGCCCCAATGGCAAGTGGATCCTCCAGTGGAGTTTTTTTCTTTATCATACTGTGTTATAATAATAATAATAATAATAATAATAATAATAATAATAATAATAATAATAATAATAATAATAATAATAATAATAATAATAATAAAAGTTGAAAGGGACCTTGGAGGTCATCTAGTCCAACCCCCTGCTCAGGCAGGAAACTCTATACCATTTTGGACAAATGGCTGTTCAGTCTCTTCTTGAAAACTTCCAGTGTTGGGGCATTCACAGCTTCTGGAGGCAGGTTGTTCCACTGGTTAACTGTTCTTACTGTCAGGAAGTTTCTCCTTAGTTCTAGGTTGCTTCTCTCCTTGCTCAGTTTCCATCCGTTGCTTCTTCTGCCTTCGGGTGCTTTGGAGAAGACCTTGACTCCCTCTTCTTTGGGGCAGCCCCTGAGATATTGGAAGACTGCTATCATGTCCCCTCTCGTCCTTCTCTTCATTAAACTAGACATACCCAATTCCAGCAGCCTTTCCTTATATGTTTTAGCCTCCAGTCCCCTAATCATCTTTGTTGCTCTTCTCTGCACTCTTTCTAGAGTCTCAACATCTTTTTTACATCGTGATGACCAAAACTGGATGCAGTATTCCAAGTGTTGCCTTACCAAGGCATGTAAAGTGCATGTGGCAAAAAGATTCATTTAGCCCAGGGTTTTAAAACTAAATATTTCTGGAGGTGCTTCAAATAAGGTCTAGGGGTGTCCAAATGCAACGGTGTGGGTATGTGTGTGTGTGTGTGTGTGAACCTCTGCAAGAGGGCAGGTACAGCATCAAGATCAAATTCTGCTTCTTTGGCACAGAAATGGCAGATTGTGGTCATGTGGCCATGGGCCAATATATCCTGTGCAGGCAGTCCTCAACTTATGACCAGAATTGGGATGGGAAATCTCATCGCTTGAGCTGCACAGTCAATAAACGAGGCATCAAGCGACTGCACCCCGATTCTACAATCTTTTTGCCACAGTCATTAAGCAAACCAGCACAGTCACAAAGTGAGACATAACATGGTTGTGATTTGTACCCTTCCCTGCCAGCTCCCTCGTTGACTTTTTCTTGGGAAGATCACAAATCGCAACCCCATGATTTGCGGGACGCTGCAACGGTTGTAAATATGAGCCATTTGCCAAAGGCCCCAATCACCATCATGGCTGGTGCAGCAGTTGTAACTGCGAGGACAGGACGTAGTGTTTTTCAGTGCCGTCATAACTTTGAATCCTCGTTCAATGAACAGTCGTAAGTTCCCCGTACTATGGAGGATTCTCCATTACGGTCATAAGTGGAGGATCACTTATATCCTCTTTTTGGGATGGCGTCACTAAACGGCCCCAGTGTTCATTTAATGACCGCAGCGGTCACTTTACAAACATGGCCCTCGTTTAACAACCCCTGCAAAAACAGATAGTAAAATCGGGACCATTACAGAATGACCCATTTTTATGTCTGTCACAATTTACAACTATAATGGGCAAGGTCATATTGTTATGAAAAGAAATGTGGACCTTTGTCTTTGCGCTTCGCTCAAAATTGTCGGTCAGGGACGTGTGCATATACAGTACACAATAAGCCACAAAGGAATAAAAGGAGACCCGAGGCCTAAACACTCTTTAAAATCTGTTCAGAGAATGACCTTTTCCACCGCGATGTCGCCTTATTGTTTTAATTTTTCCTTTAACCGCAATTAAGGATTATTATTGTCCTGACCGTTGTTATTATTATTATTCCTAAGGGCTGTGAATTATCTTTTAAGAAATTTCCTAACGTCCTCCTGAGGTCCTTTACTCGACAATTCCCTGCTTTGATTGCTCAAATCCTCTATTTTTTAAAATAAAATCACGTGGGTTTGGTTTTTTCTTTTTCCCCCCTGCTCACTAACAGGCAGAGAGGGCAAATAGAAAACCAATATTGCCTTGGGCTGAAAATAAAATTACTTTTTTCTTACCAGCTGCAGACTTTATTACACCAGGTATATCCCAGCGTGGTGGGATGGAGGGAGAGAAAGACAAGGCCGGTATCCGATCAGTGGCTCATTGAATAAATAGATTGAATAAAGAGATCAATTCAAGAGTTTCAAAGTCCAAATGGGTCAAAAGCGGTCACAGGGACAAAAATGTTTAAAAATACTTCAAACCACTGTTGGAAATGTAAACAGAGACCAGGTACTTATTATCATATCTGGCGGGCATGCCCCAAAGCAAAAAGATTTCGGGTTAAAATACATTTATGGTTGGAGAAAATGACTAAAAAACAAATAGACTTTAAACCAGAATTATTTTTGTGAGGAATAATAGGAGCTCATTATATGAGAAAGATTGCAGATATTTAACACTACACGTCCTAATGGCAGCAAGAATTGTATTTGCCCAACACTGGAAAAATAAAAATTTACCAGCTGAAGAATTGCTAATTAAGAAAATTCTATAGTGTGCAGAAATGGATAGATTGACTTTAAAGATAAAAGAGAAAGAAGACTCAGTGTTCTTTAGAACATGGGATAATTTCTATTAATGGCTAGAAAAATGAGAGAGAATGGACTTCCGGAAGTGGCATCCATGCACTTCCAGCGGGCCCTTCTAGGCCTGGGAGGCCTCCTCCAGACCTCAGAGGCCTAGAATGGACTTCCGGAAGTGGCATCCATGCACTTCCAGCGGGCCCTTCTAAACCTGGGAGGCGTCCTCCAGGCCTCAGAGGCCTAGAACGGACTTCCGGAAGTGGCATCCACGCACTTCCAGCGGGCCCTTCTAGGCCTGGGAGGCCTCCTCCAGACCTCAGAGGCCTAGAATGGACTTCCGGAAGTGGCATCCATGCACTTCCAGCGGGCCCTTCTAAACCTGGGAGGCGTCCTCCAGGCCTCAGAGGCCTAGAAGGGACTTCCGGAAGTGGCATCCATGCACTTCCAGTGGGCCCTTCTTGGCCTGGGAGGCCTCTTCCAGAATGAACTTCTGGAAGGAGTGTGGATTCAGCCGGTTCTCTGAACTCAACAAAATTTAACTGCCGGTTCTGCCGAACTGGTGCGAATAAACAACTGGTGCGAACCGGCTGAATCCCACCACTGCTTACAACCAGTCCTCCACTTATGACCACTTGCTTCTCTCCTTGATTACAGGTAGTTCTCAACTTACAACAGGTCGCTTAGGGACCATTGAAAGTTACAACGGCACTGAAAAAAGTGACTTACAACCATTTTTCACACTTACGACCGTCGCAGCATCCCCATGGTCACGTGACTTACATTCGGATGCTTGACAACTGATTCATATTTATGATGGTTGCAGCGTCCCGGAGTCACGTGATCCCCTTTTGCGACCTTTTGACAAGCAAAGCCAATGGGTAAGCCAGATTCATTTAACAACCGGGTTACTAATTTAACAACTGCGGTGATCCGCTTAACAAACGTAGCAAGAAAAGTCATAAAATCGGGCAACACATTCCTCACTTAGCAACCTAAATTTTGGGCCCAGTTCTGGCGGTACGTCAAGGACCGCCTGCAGTTTCCATTCATCGTTTCTCGTCTTGCTTTCTGGCTCTTGGGAGAATAGGTTGACCCCCCCCTCTTCTTTGGGGCAGCCCCTCAAATACTGGGAGACAGACAGATGGGCGGTGCCTAAATTCGTTGAATAAATAAAGAAATGCTTTTGAAACCGCAGTTAAGTTTCCAGTCCTCATGGTTCTCAGAAAGGGCAGGCTTAAGTTTAACAGAAATCTATCGAGTTTCTTAATCAATTTTTCATCTGCTTTTAGCAGTATTTGACCAAAGTCTGTCTGTTCTTTATAAAATCCCGTCGTTTTAACGTCTTTTTCATATCTCATTTGAATTTGTAGGTATGGCCACCNGTCCAGTCTCTTCTTAAAAACTTCCAGTGTTGGAGCATTCACAGCTTCTGGAGGCAGATTGTTCCATTGGTTAATTGTTCTAACTGTCAGGAAGTTTCTCCTTAGTTCTAAGTTGCTTCTCTCCTTGATCAGTTTCCACCCGTTGCTTCTTGTCCTGCCTTCAGGCGCCTTGGAGAATAGCTTGACTCCCTCTTCTTTGTGGCAGCCCCTGAGATATTGGAAGACTGCTATCATGTCCCCCCTCGTCCTTCTCTTCGTTAAACTAGACATACCCAATTCCAGCAGCCGTTCCTTATATGTTTTAGCCTCCAGTCCCCTAATCATCTTTGTTGCTCTTCTCTGCACTCTTTCTAGAGTCTCAGCATCTTTTTTACATCGTGGTGACCAAAACTGGATGCAGTATTCCAAGTGTGGCCTTACTAAGGCATTGTAAAGTGGTATTAATACTTCACGTGATCTTGATTCTATCCCTCTGTTAATTCAGCCCAGCACTGTGTTGGTCTTTTTGGCAGCTGCAGCACACGGCTGGCTCCTATTTAAGCGATTGTCCACTAGGACTCCGAGGTCCCTCTCACAGTTACTACTATTGAGCAAGGTACCCCCTATACTATACCTGTACATTTGGTTTTTCTTGTCACTCTTGTCTGTCTTTCAATTTTCCTTCATTGTCCAAAATACCTTTATAAGTCACAACTTTACCGTAGTCCATGGGTAGGCAACCTTGGCTCTTTTATGACTCGTGGCTGGCTCAGGAATTCTGGGAGTTGAAGTCCACGAGTCATAAAAGAGCCAAGGTTGCCTACCCCTGCCGTAGTTAATTAAATTTGGGTAAGCAAAAGCTTCCCTTGTGGAAAGCCATCCGGGTATCTTCATGTACATTTTTTTTTTCTTTTATTCTTTCCCATTCTGAAAGACATACATTCCGAAGTCAGGCTCCCCGAAGCCGTTGCAGGTGGCACCTTAGATCTCTTCGCAGAGCACCGGGAAATTTAACCGCAAAATTAAGGTCCTTTCCTAAGAAACGGTTACACCTTCATAAAGGTGGTTTCGCCTCTTGCAGAAGACCGAAACTGTTCTTCGCTCCACCCTCCCCACGCCCACCGGCCAGCCTGAATTTCTTCTTTTCAAACCAGCACCTGGGCCAAACCTCCTCCTTTAAACCTGTTCCTCCCTCCCAGCTGAAACCAGAAACTCAAAGAGGGAGTGGCTGGAAGCACAAAAGAGTCAGGTTGAGCTGCTCATCCCTGTAGCCGCATCACTGGGTGGCTGCCGGCTGCGATGCCGAAGGAAATCTGGAGAGCCGGATCCGGAAATCTGGCGAGGTGGATGGACAGTTGCGGTTGTACCCCTTCTTCCTCACCGCCTAAAATGCAGCCCGGAACAGTGAGAGTTAGCCAAAGGGAACGCAATATAAAGGGGAGTCCTCGACGTACGCTAGTTTGCTTAGTGACTGTTCAAATTTACAGCGGCAATCTATATAAATAAAAATGTAAATGTTTGTTTGTTCAAAATCTTAAATCTCCGAAAGTTCTTCACCGATTGCTTTGAAATTTTGACACAACGTTGCATTCGAATACCCGGGTGTTTTTATATACCTATATTATATAGATGTCACACCTGTGACAGGTAAAGACATGCTTTTTTTGAAAAACAGCGCCATCTGTTGGACGTAAAAGCAACACACGCTTTTACCAGACTGAGCCACAGCTACGCGTGGCTGGGTACAGCTAGTGAAAAATAAAAACCTCCCCACAGTCACATGATCCAAATTTGGAAAGACACAACAGCACTGGAAAAAGTGACTTACGGCCGTTTTTCACCGTTACGACCGTTGCAGCATCCCTGGGGTCACGGGACCAAAAATTTGGACGCTTGGCAACTGAGTCATATTTATGACGGTCGCAGCGTCCCGGGGGGGTCAGGTGATCCCCTTTGGCGACCTTCTGACAAGCAAAGTCGACGGGGGAAGCCGGATTTGCTTAACAACCAGGTTACCAATTTAACAACTGCAGTGATTCGCTTAACAACGGTGGCGATAAAGGTCGTAAAATGGGGCAAGGCGCACTTAGAAACTGCCTTGCGTAGCCACGGAAATTTGGGGCTCAGCTGTGGTGCTGAGCTGAGGGCTAATGTGCGCTTCTATCCTGGGTAATTATAATAATAATAATAAAGTTGGAAGGGACCTTGGAGGTCATCTAGTCCAACCCCCTGCTCAGGCAGGAAACACTATACCATTTCAGACAAATGGCTGTCCAGTCTCTTCTTAAAAACTTCCAGTGTTGGAGCATTCACCGCTTCTGGAGGCAGGTTGTTCCACTGGTTAATTATCAGGAACTGTCTCCTTAGTTTCTCCTTAGTAACTAGGGCTGTCTCCAAGGGGGTCGAAAAGGTGAAGATGGCGACCCCAAAATCTGCCGTTCCAGGCACATCCCATTCTTCACTTTTATTTCATTTATTCCCTTTGCATAGCCGCCAATCCCAAACGAGGACTCAGGGCAGCTTGCCATACAATTGCAATGGAGCAGTCTATCTCGACTTTTTGGACCCTCTGTGGCATACGCCGCCCCCCCCCATGCTCAAACAACTTCAGTCCCAGCTGCAGAGAAGGGGGGGCAGCCCAGGATGATAAAAGCAGCATTGCATTAAGACACAAG
Organism: Protobothrops mucrosquamatus; assembly: GCF_001527695.2. Lineage (NCBI taxonomy): Eukaryota > Metazoa > Chordata > Lepidosauria > Squamata > Viperidae > Protobothrops > Protobothrops mucrosquamatus. The sequence continues at coordinate 33,105 of NW_015390167.1, forward strand.
CCCCGCCCCTTTGATGCATGCCTGGGGGTCATGTGCCCCTAGAGAAGGGGAGGGGCTTGTAGTACAAGGCCAGGAGGCTGTTTTCACCATATGGGATGGACCAAAGCAGGAAGCTTCAGCAGAGGTCCTGGATCCTGTCCTCTGGGAATCTGGCCAGCTTCCCTGAGGAGAGGAGAGGAGAGGAGAGGAGA
>NW_015390167.1:33962-40739 GCF_001527695.2 Protobothrops mucrosquamatus
GAAAGGAAAGGAAAGGAAAGGAAAGGAAAGGAAAGGAAAGGATGAAGAATGGAAGGTGAAAGGAGAAGGAAGGGCCTGTAACAGTTCATGCTTCACCAAACTATTCTGATCTCCTTAAAGTCCAGTGTGCCTCCTCAGAAAACCACGGGACCAATGACTTCCACAAGTTAATTACACCCTGATATTAATTAAATACTCTGTAATTACTCCTTGTCGTTGGGTGACCCTGACATGTTTTGTTCAGAGGGCAGCCTGCACTTAGCACAGCTGAAGCCGCCTTCCCAAAGAGACCCTCATAGATGGCAGATCTATAAAGACCCCTCTTGAGACCCTAATGAAAAAGCCTCAGTCAAGTCAAACAGGCCTAGTTGCCCTCTATAAGTTCTCCCATTTGTACCTTCGATTCTTCCCGGATGTTTCAAGGAATTGTTTTTTTTTTTTTCCTTTTTCCTCCACCTTTTGACGGTCAGCACGACAAACTCCGTCCCTCCGAACGATGGCACTGCGTGGGGAATTGATCCCCAAGTAAGCTTCATCTGCAATTCAAAAAAGGGGGGAGGTCAGACAGCACCCCAAAGTTGCCCCAAGAAATGGAAGATTCTGGTCCTTGGGGGGGGGGGAAAGCAAAAAGCCAACGGACGCTACAGCTACAGAAATTCCTTTGATATGAAGCTTTGCGCCTTTTCTGGGCTCGTCCTGCTACCGGTATTGGCTCAAATGCTGTGACGTCACAAAACGTTTCTAAATGTCCCAAGCCATAACAGGAAGTGAAGACCAAGACTAGGTATCCCCACAAATTGGCAAAGTAAGGTATGAAGTACGAAGCCAGCCCTATAAAAATTTGAGGGTCATAATTATAGCTATATTCAGGCAGTCCTTGGTATACGGCGGCCGTTCAAAGTGCAAAGAAGAGCAACGAAGATGATTAAAGACCTGGAGATTAAAACATACGAAGAACGGTTGCAGGATCTGGGTTTGGCCAGTCTAGAGAAAAGAAGGACGAGGGGGGACATGATAGCAGTCTTCCAGTATTTGAGGATGTTGAAAGAAAAATCTTCGTCGGGGTCCAGTCCAAGCCGGGAATAAACAAACATGGAGACTGCTTTAGAAAGAAGGTTGTGGTTTATTGAAGAGGAGAGTCAGACAGAAAGATGGCTCTGGAAAAAAAAAGAGAGCGAGCACATGTAGGGAGTGGGTTTTTATACCTTCTTGAGCCTTTTATTTGGAGTTGTTCCTGTGGCATGAACTTTGACCTGAGTCTGAGTGTGTCTTTCCAGTATTCTGATGGTGGTGGGCTAATCCTATTATGTCCCAAGGGTCATATCCTGTTTCCCTGGGGCTGAGGGCTGATGATTGTTGGATTTTTTGGTGTGAGGGATTGTTGATTCTAGGGATCTTAGTCTTTCTAATCCCAGCTTCCTGGCTCCAATCTTTCTGACAAGATTATCACATCTACATTTCTGCAGACCTGGTTTCTGTTTGGGGCAGAGAGACTTGGGGGGGCATTTCTGCCTTTAAAATCCTTTTGGGAAATATATTCTGCCTTTTTAATATTCCCAAAAATATTTCTTTCTTGGGGGGGGGGCTTACTTCCCACAGGGGCTGCCACAAAGAAGAGGGAGTCAAGCTATTCTGCAAAGCACCTGAAGGCCGGACAAGAAACATTGGGTGGAAACTAATCGAGGAGAGAAGCAACCTAGAACTAAGGAGAAACTTCCTGACAGTGAGGACAATTAACCAGTGGAACAGCTTGCCTCTGGAAGTCGTGGGCGCTCCATCACTGGAGGTTTTTAAGAAGAGGCTAGACTTGTTTGAGATGGTATAGGGTCTCCTGCTTGACCAGGGGGTTGGACTAGAAGATCTCCAAAGGCTCTTTGGACTGATATTCTGATTGATTGATTGATTATAATGGCACTAAAAAGGTGCAATATGACCGTTTTTCACACTTACGACCACTGCAGCATCCCCAGTCATGTGATCATGACGCTTTGGCAACTGGCACGTATTTATGACAGTTGCAGTCTCCCGGGGTCATGTGATCATTTTTTGGCGACTTTTTGACAAGCAAAGTCCATGGGGAGGCCAGATTCACTTAACAACCGTGCCACTAACTCAGGGGTAGGCAACCTTGGTTCTTTTATGACTCGTGGACTTCAACTCCCAGAATCCCTGAGCAAGCATGGGGGAACTATGGCCCCTTCATGACTTGAGGACTTCAACTCCCAGAATTCCTGAGCCAGCCTGGCTCAGCTTGGAAACCTCTCCCTTTCCCCTCAGTGTGGCTGGCTCAGGAATTCTGGGAGTTGAAGTCCTCAAGTCATAAAAGAGTCAAGGTTCCCCAACCCTGCACTAACTTAATCACTGCAGTGATCCACTTACCAACTGTAGTTAGAAAGGGCATAAAATGGGGCAAAGCTCACTTAAGCAACAGCAATGTTAGGGCTCAATTGTGACCGGAAGTCGAGGACCACCTGTACTGCTAAATTTTCGTTCTTGTGACCTTTAAGTGGTGCTCCGTAAGGGCAACCATTTTTGAACCAAGGTGCCTCAAATGGGCTAACTTGCAGAATGCACCCATAATTGGGCACCCGTTGCTCTCCTATGTTGTGCCATTGGTGAAAGAAAACAACCTCTTCACAAACAGACGGCACAACACAGGACAGTGATGGCGAACCTTTTAGAGACCGAGTGCCCAAAAACTGCCCCCCACCCCCATCCCCGCTCTGCCCTGCCCACTGAGCCACCCACCACCTCCACGGCCCGCCGCAGATCACCCAGGCAGCCCAGCAGCGCCATGGTGGCCATGCCCTCCGCCCCTGCCCCGCAGCATCATCTGCGCGCGACGGGGCGCAAGGGCGGAGTCTTGTCACCGCTGCCCAGCTACCATGTCCTTGGCTCTGCTGCTTCGTGTGGGCCGCGCCCAGGGACAACTCTCTTCCGGGGGGGCTGCTAGTGAGGAGGGGGCTGTGGGAGGAGGCGGGGCTGGGGAGACAGTGCGTGTGCCCACAGAGAGGGCTCCGAGTGCCACCTCTGGCACCCGTGCCATAGGTACACCACCACTGACATAGGAGAACAAACCCATCAGGACAAGATTCAGCAGTCCATCTGCATTTGAAAGACAAAGGCCACTCTTTTGAAGACAGCCAAGTCCATATTCTGGACAGAGGGGACCGCTGGTTTGAAAGAGGGGTCAATGTGGCTCTCTAGGTCAAAAATAGAATAGAATAGAGCTGGAAGGGACCTTGGAGGTCTTCTAGTCCAGCCCCCTGCTCAAACAGGAGAATCTACAGTGTCTCAGACAGGTGAATGTCTAGCCTCTTCTTAAAGACCTCCAGTGATGGAGCGCCCACGATTTCTGGTGGCAAACTGTTCCACTGGTTGATTGTCCTCACTGTTAGGAAGTTTCTCCTTAATTCCAGGTTGCTTCTCTCCTTGATCAGTTTCCATCTGTTGTTTCTCATCCTTCCCTCTGGTGCTTTGGTGAACAACCTGACCCTCTCTTCCTTGTGGCAGCCCCTCAGATACTGGAACACTGCTATCATGTCACCCCTATTTCTTCTTTTCTTTAGACTAGCCAAACCCAAGTCCTGCAGCCGTTCTTCGTATGTTTTACTCTCCAGGTCTTGGATCATCTTAGTTTCTCTTCTCTGAATTTTTTCTAAACTCTCAACATCTTTTTTTGTGATAAGGTGACCAAAAACTATCCCCTGTCTACAACACAGTCCTTTCAGCAGTTCCAAGAAGATTCCATCCCCATTTGCATTGGGATACAGGAGACCCTGAGGGCATAAATAACCCCCCCCCCAAGTGGCTTAAGTGTTCTCAGGGAGAATGCTAAGACCAGACTACTGCAAAGAAATGGGATCCCCCCCCAATCCTGTAAGAACTAATTTTTCCATCACTCCCGCAATCGATGAAGCTTCTTGGATGAGAAGCAACACAACGTTATGTGACAGTTTCCCAGGCAGTCTCGCAATCCCTCACTCCCTTCCTCTGCCCCAACTTTCTAAGAAGAAAGTTATCTAAATACAGAATAAGAAACTGCAGCGGTGTTTGCCTTAATCACAGCTGAAATTAGATTCTCTGGGAGAGAGTTAGAGAACAATGAAGTTAATGTTCCTGATGACCTTCAAAAAAAAATTTTTTAAAAAGAAAGCCGCAGAATCACTCCCCAAAAAAGGTCCAAAAGAAAATTTAAAGCATTCTGTGTAGGGGACGGAAAAACAAAAGCCATTTTCATACAGGAAGGAACCATTTAGAAAAAGGATGGATTTCAGGTCAATATCCAATTGGGTTCACAATTGTTTTAAAGTTTTCTCCTGCAAAGGAGAAAAATGGTGCATTATCTTATTTAACTGCTCATTATTAAAACTGACTTCATTACTGAAGCGAGTGAATAGGTGGTGGATGAACAGAAAGCAAGGGAGAGCAAGGCAGTTGAGGGTGGGTGGGTGGGTGGGTGGGTGAGTGCAGGGATAGATGGATCAAATAGATGGATGGGCAGATGGGTAGATAGGTATGTCCATCAAGACAGAGCATGGATGGATGGATGGATGGATGGATGGATGGATGGATGGATGGATGGATGGATGGATCAATTAGATGGATGAACCATTAGAAGGTAGGTAGGTAGGTAGGTCCACCGAGAGAGAGGGTGGATGGATGAATGAATAAATGAATGGGTGGATGGATGGATGGATGGATCAAATGGATGGATGGATGAAAGAGTACAGAGAAGAGCAACAAAGATGATTAGGGGACTGGAGGCTAAAACATATAAGGAACGGTTGCTGGAATTGGGTATGTCTAGTTTAATGAAGAGAAGGACGAGGGGGGACATGATAGCAGTCTTCCAATATCTCAGGGGTTGCCCCAAAGAAGAGGGAGTCAAGCTATTCTCCAAAGCGCCAGAAGGCAGGACAAGCAGCAACGGATGGAAACTAATCAAGGAGAGAAGCAACCTGGAACTAAGGAGAAACTTCCTGACAGTTAGAACAGTTAACCAGTGGAACAACCTGCCTCCAGAAGCGGTGAATGCTCCAACACTGGAAGTTTTTAAGAAAAGACTGGACAGCCATTTGTCTGAAATGGGATAGGGTTTCCTGCCTGAGCAGTTGGACTAGATGACTTCCAAGGTCCCTTCCATCATCATCATCATCATCATCTTCTTCTTCTTCTTCTTCTTCTTCTTCTTCTTCTTCTTCTTCTTCTTCTTCTTATTATTATTATTATTATTATTATTATTATTATTATTATTATTATATAGATGGTCAGATCATCAGAAATTGATGGATGAAAGATGGATAGATCATCAAAAAGTAGATAGGTAGGAAGGTCCATCAAAAGAGGATGGATGGATGGATGGATGGATGGATGGATCAAATAAATGGCTGGACCATTAGAAGCTAAGTAGGTCCACCAAGCAAGAACATGATGGATGGATGGATGGATGGATGGATGGATGGATGGATGGATGGATAGATGGATCAAATAGATGGATGGATCAAATAGATGGATAGATCATTAGAAATTGAAGGATAGATGAAAGACGGATAGATCATCAGAAAGTAGGTAGGTAGGAAGGTCCATCAAAAGAGAGATGGATGGATGGATGGATGGATGGATCAATTAGATGGATGAACCATTAGAAGATAGGCAGGTAAATAGTAGATAGGTAGATTCACCAAGAGAGAAGATGGATGAACGGACAGAGATATATTTTTTTTACACTTATTACAATGCTTGTAATAACATAAACCAGAGAAATACTTGCAAATCGGAGGGAAAAAAAGCCGTATACCCTGGCACTAGTTCATTAACTTTTGCAGAATGTTACACCCCATCAAACAAAATTTTGCAACATTTAGCCAAAGAGACGCATTTCTGCCTGAGGATAAATCAAATAAAACAATTCCAAGTGCCTCAAGCCTGCTGCTATTAAAGGGGCCGTGCAGGAAAAGTAAAGCACCCTGCAGAACAAAAAGCAAATACAGAGTGTTGTTTCAGTGCCATAAGTGTGACAAATTGTCTTAAATTTCCCCTCCACAACCATCCCAAGACGCAGGTTCCAGCAAGCTTCAGAAAATTTCCGAATTTTGTACATATTAATCCTGGGCTGGTCTTTGATGTTTGATGACTTGAAAAAGCACCTTTAGGGGAAAAAAAGAGTCCCGATCCGTTGGACCATTTATACAGGGAGTCCTCGACTTACAACCGTTCATTTAGTGACTGTTCAAAGTGACAACGGCACGAAAAAGAGTGACTTATGACCGTTTTTCACATTTACGACTGGTTGCAGCATCCCCGTAGTCACAGGATCAAAATTCAAACACCTGACAACTGACTCGTATTTATGACGGTTGCAGTGTCCCCGGGTCATGTCATCCCCTTTTGTGACCTACTGACCGGCAAAGTCAAGGGGGGGGGAGCCAGATTCACTTAACAATCGTGTTACCAACTTAACAATGTCATTGATTCGCTTAATGACTGTGCCAAGAAAGGGCGTGCAATGGGGCAAAATTCACTTCACAAATGTCTCCCTTAGCAATAGAAGTTTCGGGGTCCATTGTGGTCGCAAGTTTATTTATTTATTTATTTATTATTTTAATTTGTATACCGCCCTTCTCCCATAGGACTCAGGGCGGTTCACAGCATATTAAAAACAAATAATAAACACAAAATACAAAAAATTACAAAATACAAAAATACAAAAAATAAACCCCGATAAAAGCCGAATTAAAACCAAATATTACAAGCTGTGTTTCCAATTAAAATACT
>NW_015390167.1:40896-45424 GCF_001527695.2 Protobothrops mucrosquamatus
GGAGCGACGAGTCCCTCCCAACACCGCCCGCGCGGCCGCATTCTGGACCAGTTGGAGTCTCCGGGTGCTCCTCAGAGGGAGCCCCATGTAGAGAGCATTACAGTAGTCCAGGCGAGAGGTGACGAGAGCATGAGTGACTGTGCGCAAGGCGTCCCGGTCCAGAAAAGGTCGCAACTGGTGAATCAGGCGGACCTGATAACCAAACTAACCAAGGAGAGAAGCAACTTGGAACTAAGGAGAAATTTCCTGACAGTGAGAACAATTAACCAGTGGAACTACCTGCCTCCAGAAGTTTTGAATGCTCCAACACTGGAAGTTTTCAAGAAGAGACTGGACAGCCATTTGTCTGAAATGGTGTGAGGTTTCCTGCCTGAGCAGGGGGTTGCACTAGGGGACCTCCAATGTCCCTCCCAACTTTATTATTATTATTATTATTATTATTATTATTATTATTATTATTATTATTATTATTATTATTATTATTATTATTATTATACAGTTGTGCAAAAAAAATTTTTTTACAAAAAGAACTGGCTGAGAAAGTCTGTGTGATAGGGACAGGTTCGTCATCAGCGGGCGTTCACCGATTAGCAAAATTGCATGGTTTTGTGTAGGGGGGGTAGGAAATCTACTCCCAAGCATCCTCCCCACCCCTTCAATGCCTCCCCCCAAATAATCCTTGAAAGTCCAGAAGCCAAAACGCAAGAAAAACGGGTTCTGTTGATAGGTGGGATGGGTCTCAATTGCAGAGGGAGAGTCGTCCACCCGGGAGGATAATTATTGTTTATCCAAATGGGGCACAAGGATTGTGCACAAACATCTGGGCGGGGACGAATAGATCAAGACTGAAAATAAAGACTTGGGTTTCTGTCGAAACTCAGAAGAAAAGGAATCCTGCATTCTGTTTAGGTCACCACGTTACAAAAAAGATGTTTGAGACTTTGGAAAAAGTGCAGAGAAAAGCAACTAAAATGATTAAAGGCCCGGAGACTGAAACATACAAAGAACGGCTGCAGGATTTGGGTTTGGCCAGGCTAGAGAAAAGAAGGACTGGGGGGCGGGGACACGATAGTATTCCAGTATTTGAGGGGGTGCCCCAGAGAGGAGGGGGTCAACTTATTTCCCAAAGCACCTGAAGGCAGGACAAGAAACAACGTATGGAAACTAATCTTGTCTGAAATAATAATAGTAATAACAACAACAATAATAATAATTAATAATAATAATTAATAATAATAATAGCTAAGAGCAGGAAAGTTGAAGAAAGAAACCGAGGGACTAATTCTGGCTGCACAAGACCAAGCCTTAAGGACAAAGGCATACAAAGTCCAAATTGAGAAGACAGCAACAGACAGTAAGTGCCACCTATGCAAAGAAGCTGAAGAAACAGTAGACCACCTGGTAAGCTGCTGCAAGAAGATGACACAGACTGACTACAAGCAGCGGCATGACAAAGTAGCAACAACGGTGCATTGGAAGATCTGCAAGAAATATCATTTGCCTGTAAGCAAGGACTGGTGGGATCATAAAACAGAGAAAGTCATAGAAAATGATACAGTTAAACTGCTCTGGGACTTCAGAATTCAAACAGACAAGCACCTGCAATGTAACACCCCGGACTTAACAATTGTCGATAAGAAAGACAAAAAAGTCTGGATAGTGGACGTGGCAGTGCCTAGAGACAGCAGAATAGACGAGAAAGAACTGGAGAAGATAACAAAATACAAAGACCTACAAATAGAAATAGAAAGACTGTGGCAAAAGCAAGCAAGGGTAGTACCAATAGTAATAGATGCCTTGGGTGCAATCCCAAAACAACTGGAGCCCCACTTGAACACCATTGGCATTGACAAATTCGCCATTAGTCAATTGCAAAAGGCGGCCTTACTAGGAACCGCTTCCATCCTGCGACGATATTTGTAATACCATCAAACATCCACATCTGCCTATCCCAGGTCCTGGGTAAGGACTCGATAGGTAGACAAAATGCCAAATCCAGTCTGAACATCTGGCTGATGGTGTGATGATCCATAATAGAGTTGGAAGAGACCTTGGAGGTCATCTAGTCCAACCCCTGCTCAGGCAGGAAACCCTATACCATTTCAGACAAATGGCTGTCCAGTCTCTTCTTAAAAACTTCCAGTGTAAAGGTTCTCCTGCTTGAGCGCAGGGCTGGACTAGAAGACCTCCAAGGTCCCTTTCAGCTCTATTTTATTCTAATCAAGGAGAGAAGCAACCTGGAACTAAGGAGAAACTTCCTAACAGTGAGGACAATTAACCAGTGGAACAACCTGCCTCCTGAAGTTGTGGGTGCTTCATCACTGGAGGTTTTTAAGAAGAGACTGGACGGGCACTTGTCTAAAAATTCTGTAGGGTCTCTTGCTTGAGCAGGGGGTTGGACTAGAAGACCTCCAAGGTCCCTTCCAGGTCTATTCTGATTGAATGTCAGAGCATATAAAGTTCTTTTTCTCCTCCCCTAACAGAAATCTTTCAGACATGCTCTTGCTGTCAGGAAATTTCTCTTTTTTTCTAGGTTGTTTCTCTCCTTGATTAGTTTCCATCCGTTGCGTCTGAGGGGTTGACCCCCCTCCTCTCAGGGATAGCCCAAGTAATAGTAGTAGTAGTAGTAGTAGTAGTAGTAGTAGTAGTAGTAGTAGTAGTAGTAGTAATAATAATAATAATAATAATAATAATAATAATAATAATAATAATAATAATAATAATAATAATAATAATAATAATAATAATAAAGTTGGAAGGGACCTTGGAGGTCATCTAGTCCAACCCCCTGCTCAGGCAGGAAACCCTATACACCACTTCAGACAGATGGCTGTCCAGTCTCTTCTTAAAAACTTCCAGTGTTGGAGCATTCACCGCTTCTGGAGGCAGGTTGTTCCACTGGTTAATTGTTCTAACTGTCAGGAAGTTTCTCCTTAGTTCTAGGTTGCTTCTCTCCTTGGTTAGTTTCCATCCGTTGCTTCTTGTCCTGCCTTCAGGGGCTTTGGAGAATAGCTTGACTCCCTCTTCTTTGGGGCAGCCCCTGAGATAGTGGAACACAGCTATGTCCCCCCTCGTCCTTCTCTTCATTAAACTAGACCTACCCAATTTCAGCAACCGTTCCTTGTATGTTTTAGCCTCCAGTCCCCTAATCATCTTTGTTGCTCTTCTCTGCACTCTTTCTAGAGTCTCAGCATCTTTTTCACATCGTGGTGACCAAAACTGGATGCCGTATTCCAAGTGTGGCCTTACCAAGGCCTTGTAAAGTGGTATTACAATGCCTTGGTAAGGCCACACTTGGAATACTTTGCCTGACAGATGGTCACAAAAGGGGATCACGTGACCCTGGGACACTGCAACTGTCACAAGTACCTGTCAGTTGCCAAGCATCTGAATTTCGGTCACATGACCCTGGAGATACTGCAAGGGTTGTAAGTGTGAAGATGGTCATGTAACCGGTCACTGAATGAATTGTGGTAAGTCGGGGACTACCTGTAAATGAAATTGATTGATTGATTGACAGACACATCCTTTAAAATCTCCTGTTTTTGAACATCTGACAAATCAGACCTGGCTCAACCTTCTTCCTAAAATCAGAAGGAACCTGGTAATCCCCCACCCCCACCCCTTTAAATTCGCAACTTTTATTAAAAGGCAGGAAATGTCTATCTTTTAATAAAAAATGTCTGAGTTTGGAAAGGAGCTATCCGGTTTCTTTTGAAATGGCGGGACTAATATGATTTTCTTTCCTTAAAAAATGAAAGCTTTCATCTGCTAAAGAAAAATGAAAGGGTGGGGGGGGCTAACCTAACCTCGTGGGACATGCTATTCCTCCCGTGAATTAAAAGGAATTAGTTCACGAATTGAATAAATGAGTTAAAAATTTTAAAAAAGGGGGAATCTAACGTAGGAAACCAATCGTGTCCCATCTCATCAGCCCCTTTAGGGGTGAGCTTTCTGTTCTGCCTAGCCCAGTGTTTTTCAACACATAGGTAGACTTCTACTCCCAGAATTCCCCTGCCAGCCATGCAGGCAGGAGAATTCTGGGAGTTGAAGTCCACATATCTTAACGTTGCCCAGGTTAAAAGACACTAGCCTAGACTACTTCATGTACATGTATTTCAGGCAGATTCTCCCCAGTGAAGATGGTCCAAGGATAATCAGACAGCTTTGGTGTCTAAGGTAGAACTAGAATTCACAATCTCCTGGTGATTGGCCCAAAGTCACCCAGCTGGCTTTCGTGCCTAAGCTAGAACTAGAACTCACCATTTCCTGATGATTGGCCCAAAGTCACCCCTCTGGCTTTCATGTCTAAGGTAGAACTAGAACTCACCATCTCCTGGTGATTGGCCCAAAGTCACCCCTCTGGCTTTCATGCCTAAGGTAGAACTAGAACTCACCATCTCCTGGTGATTGGCCCAAAGTCACCCAGCTGGCTTTCATGCCTAAGGTAGAACTAGAACTCACCGTCTCCTGGTGATTGGCCCAAAGTCACCCAGCCGGCTTTCATGCCTAAGGCAGGACTAGAACT
>NW_015390168.1:0-13300 GCF_001527695.2 Protobothrops mucrosquamatus
GGGCTTCAAGCTAGTGTTAAGACAGAAATACGTATAACTGTATATATAATTGTATTGTATAGAAGAATACGTTTATTTAGAGATTAAGAATGATGTATTAATTATATGTATTAAGAGGAACAAATTGTTAGGAATATTTATTCTGGAATGTCGCATTATGTCCATTTTTGTTTTAACTGTATTATAAATTTAAAAACTTAAAAAAAAAAGAATTGCCACTGAGCGGAATTCCCTTGGTGAAGCAGAACTTCTGGAAACGGAAATATACAGACAGGTTGAAGTATCATCAGTAAGCTTGAAATGATATGTGACAGGACATCTTTAGGTCCACAAAATTAAAAACTTCCTTATTTCCTTGATAATACCTCATGGAATGAAGTAAAGAATGGCCAAACATTTCTCCCCACTTCACTACCTTTGCTCATTTCAGCCCTCTCAAGAGTGGTATCTGATTCCCTTTTCATCTAAGGCACTTGAGCAGTGGATAGGAACATGTGGGCAGGCAAGGGAGAAAAGACCAGTCTTGTGCAAGTAGGACCAAGGGATCCTTTACTCCATCCTCTTTTGAAAGGGAAAAAGATATAAAGCTCAAGAGATCTAAAGGTTCAAAACTTCTATCTTTGGAGAGAGAGAGAGAGAGAGAGAGAGAGAGAGAGAGAGAGAGAGAGAGAAGGAGAGAGACATGACAAGAACAAGATGGTGTTGGAGGAAAGTCTAAAAGACCTTAACCATGAACTCTGAGCCGCAAAAAGTAAGATTGCAGATCCTAGAACAGTTAAAGGAAAATCAAAGTAACTTTGTCTCTAGTTTCATATGTGCAGATTCTGGTTTATATAATTCTTTTTTTTCATGCATCTTTGAACATTATTACCCAAGATGCTTCCAAGCAAGAGCAGACCATACAATCATATTTTTCTTTGGTATTATCTTTAGGAAGAATATTTTTTAATATAATGTCTGTGACTTTAGCCATGTTGTACGAATATTTTCCCTAGCAGCCTTTCATTTAACGGGAGGCTGATTAATCTGAAAAGAAAAGTTTTTATATTTTTAACAATATTTATTTTTCACTAGCTGTACCCGGCCACGCGTTGCTGTGGCTCGGTCTGGTTAAATGGAAAAGAAAGAAAAGAGAAAGCGCACGTTTGTAATATGTTTAATTTCACAATGCTAGCGTGTGTTGCTTTTACGTCCAACAGATGGCGCTGTTTTTCAAAAACATGTTTTTACCTGTCACAGGTGTGACTATCTATATAATAGTAGGTATATAAAAACACGCGCGTATTCGAATGCAACGTTGTGTCAAAATTTCAAAGCAATCGGTGAAGAACTTTCGGAGATTTAAGATTTTGAACAAATGAACATTTACATTTTTATTTATATAGATATTTATATAGCCTCCTATCTCACATGAAAGTGATTCCAGGCCACATACAGCACTTAATTAACAAAAACATAAACATAAAAACATCACAATTAAAATAACAAAAAGGCACACAAAACAGGAGAGTGTAAAGTTAACTACAGTAAGGGAGCCCTCACAAAAAGCCATCGCAAAATCTCCTCCATCCCTTGGGACCTTCAGGCCTAATAACATAGCCAGGTCTTGAGAGTCTTGCAAAACGTTGAGAGGGATAAACGGTTACTAGTTACCAGTATAAACAATTATGATTGCCAGTAAGTTTAACTTATAATTAACACTTGATTTATTGTTTCTACTCCCAGATGGCTTTTCCTCTAGCACATGCCTCAAGCTCATATTAGTTATAGAAGACAGCACTATAGTTTTTAGCTCACTTTTATCATTCTCTCATTTCTGTGATTATGGGATTCCTATCTATCCCACGCAACGGATAAAGCTGCTGTGCCAAGGCAGATAGGCAGACCAGGAGGTATAAAAAACAGAGGATTTGGGAGACCTCCTGAGTGATTGACCATTTGCCATTTCAAATGGGTACACTGGTGAGGACATTATAGTTCTGGTTCTTGCAGTCAAGAGTCAGGAACATGTCAAAAACTGGAAGGAGTGAGCCAGAAATACTTAGGGGTTGGTGAATCCTCCATCATTTCATAGGAGGTGGTTGATTGAGTAATAACAGATCCCAACTTTGGAGTAAAAAGAGAACCAGTTTGGTCTAGTGGCTAAGGCACCAGGCTAGAAAGCCAGAGACCGTGAGTTCTAGTCTCTGTCTTAGCCATGAAAGCCAGCTGGGTGACCTTGGGTCAGTCATTCTCAGCCTTAGTGACCTACAGCATTGCTGTGGGGAAAATAGAAGTGTGCTGGATATTTTTGCTGCCTTGAATTATTTACAAAAATACTAAAGGCAGGTTACAAATAAATAAATATAAAATGTATAAACTTCAGAGTAGGACCAAAGATTTTAGTTAGTTTTCTTGCCATCTCTTTCTTTGATATTGCTCATTATACTCCTCTGAATTAGTTTTGATTTTGTAAGATAATCTTCAGCTATGACAGACTGGGGAGGTGGCGTTACCAGAGATTTCTTGGGAACCACATGGTGACTATTATTCGCACAGTAAATTACTTTCTTTTCTTTTATTCATTTGTAGGTCTCTATTGTTAGCTTAACAGCGAACGCCTTGGGCTACTCTGAACTTGGTGCAATTAAATCTCTTAGGACTTTAAGAGCTTTAAGACCTCTAAGAGCCTTGTCACGGTTCGAAGGAATGAGGGTAAGAAAAATATGAAATAACATATGCTGGAAGCAAATCATTTTCTTAAAGATATGCTACAAATGTGTATCTCAAAGCCACTAATTTAAATTTCATTTAAAGTGGCCCTGGGCAACATCCTACTTCTATTCCCTTAGAGAGAAATAATTCCAATATATCTAGGCAGTGTTTAAAGGCACTTATTTACCTCATTGTCAGATTATTTATTTTCATTTAAATCACATCTCTGAAATGGTGGATCTAATACATCATTAGAGAAGCTCCTTGATTCAAAAAATCAAGAGGTTGAATAGAGACCTGCTCCATGGTTGGTGGCCAACCCAAATCCTTGAAGTTCATATGCCAGCCAGGATATATATTAATGTGAAATAACCAACAACCAATTATTTCCAGATTAGTTCCGCAGATCTATCTAGCCCTTTTGATAACACACGTATTTGGAGGGCCCACATGCATACATTTCTAGGCTAACTCAGAACTGCAGCTATTTGTTTTCTTGCTGTATTTTCAGGGTAACATATTAACCAGATGGAAAATTATTTTCATAAGCCTCTGTTGCTTCATTATGGACTGTCCTTCCCATCTAGCTACAGAGACTATATGGAGGAGATAATTGAGCAATGTAATGATGATAACATCGAGGGTTATTTGATATTTAAATGCTAATATTTCCTTATAATTCATTTTCCTCTGACTTGCAACTTGGTTCTCCAAATGTGTGAGGAAAGAGTATTTTTAGGGTTAGGGTATTGATAGGATACTGCACTGGAGTTATAAAACCTTCAATATATGTTCTGCCACATATTATGGTCCTTCCTCTTCAATTTTGTGAAGCTAAATTCTGGAAAGTCTTTCTTCCTCAAATCTTTCCCTAAATTTGTAATTTTCTTTGTAGTCTATTATTACCATTACTGCCTTCAGCTGAGATTAAATTATAGCACAAAATTGCCAAGAAGCAAAACTAGGAATTAGAAATTTCCCTTTTCCTATCTCACTTTAGCAAATATGTTTTCACTTCTTTGGCTTCATGTGTTTATTACTTTGTATTACAGGTAGTGGTGAACGCTCTCTTGGGAGCAATTCCATCTATCATGAACGTGCTTCTTGTATGCCTTATATTCTGGCTAATCTTTAGCATTATGGGAGTGAATCTCTTTGCTGGCAAGTTCTACCACTGTGTTAATACCACAACTGGGGAAATGTTCAGCATTGATGAAGTTGACAATCAGACTGAGTGTGAGAATCTCATTGAAAAAAATGAAACAGCCAGATGGAAAAATGTGAAAGTCAACTTCGATAATGTGGGACTTGGCTACCTCTCTCTGCTTCAAGTAGTAAGTAGTTGTTCTTCCTATATTAAAATTTGAACAATGCAACCATTTTATTTTTCTCCCTTTAGCACAGTGGTTCTCAACCTGTGGGTCGGGACCCCATTTGGGGTCGATCGACCATTTCATGGGGGTCTCCAAGCAAGGCTGTCCGCCATTTTTCCCCCTTTTCTGGCGGGTGCCTTACCTCCCTTGGGCTGGGCCAGCTGGTGGTCGGCCTACTCCGTCTCTGCCGCTTGCCAGCTACGCCTCGGCCGGCGCAGGGGGCGGAACCACGCATGTGCGGCGCTCCCGGGCAGGGAAAGTCCTCGACTTACGACCAGTTGGGTAGTCCTCGACTTACGACCGGTTTAGTCCTCGACTTACGACCGGTTTAGTCCTCGACTTACGACCGGTTGGGGTCGCGGCATTAAAAAGGTTTAGAACCACTGCTTTAGCAGGTTTTTCCTTTATTAGAAAATTCCATCAATGTGAACAGTCAGTCACTTTACAAATGATTCAGCTGCCAGGTTTTGAAATGGATTGATTTTGCATCGTACGTGGCATTCCTTAATCTTTCTCTTCTAAGCTCTTCTCTAAAATACACCTGCTAGCAAACTTTTTGCATGCCATATAAATTATATCTTATCCATGAAATAAATGATCATTAGTAAAATGCAGAGGTGCCTGTGATAGGTCGTTTATTTATTTCACTATACCTGGTGCAATCAAGCTATCTGACTCATCCCTATTTAATAAATAGAAATTATCCATAACCGGAGAAGAGACCATTGGATATAGAGAATGGCTGTTTTTCAGAGCTGTACTAGGCTAGCAATGGTGGCTAGACAGAACGCAACTCTGGGTGAAATTCAACACGGCCTGATGGGAAATTACCTGTCTTTTTTTACTTCCTGTAACACAATCTGGTACCAACTCCCCAAGAATTCTCCTGAACAGATTTTAAATATATGTGGGTTGAAAGACATATTTTGAAAGAGAAAACTGGCAGGGGGACATGGAGTCTTCTAAAAGACATTTACAATTTACACAACAGGAACATTTAGGAATTGTGTACTGTGTGCTTTTATTCCCTTGCTTAAAATATAATTGCCTGACTGCTGTTTGCAGGCCACCTTCAAAGGCTGGATGGACATCATGTATGCAGCTGTAGATTCACGAAATGTAAGTAAGCTATTGGTTAGGGAAACCAATACTGGACTGCAAAAATACGATTGACTACAAGACGGAAGCAAAGACATATATGAAATTTGCATTCTTGCTACCATCTTGTAATTGCCTGGTAGACCAAACACAGAGGGTTTTACTACATGGACACTTGCCTCCAAATCCTCCATAGCTACTCATCAGATCAGCAAGTGTTTCCCCAGAAGGGTCCAATTCTTTTTCTCATTAAAGCTAAGTCAGGCAGGATTAAAGCAACCTTGCCATTGATCATAGAGTTTGTCTGCTTTCTTTTCTTTTTCAAAGAGGCAAGGCAGGTAGGATGCTGGGATGAGAAGGTTATGGCTGGAAGATACTTCTGTGTGCTTGTTTGTTTGTTTGTTTCCCAGCGTATTTTACCTTAGAGGAGAATTGAAGAGGTAAGAATGGAGTCATAACCTCACCTCAGAAAAACAGAAGTGACAATTTTTAGGAGGTAAAATGGATGCCATAAAGGCTTAGGGCACCCATTTTTGCTATTAAATCTTCCAACTCTTTCCCCACTTCTTCAATGTAAGTAAAGGTTTTAAAAATGGGTCTCAAATACTCCAGTGTGCCTAAAGCCCAAGAGGAAATACAGGACCCCTTTCCTATCAAAGGATAATGACTGGAAATAAGGTCTATGGAGATTCTCAGTCATCCAGGTCATAGTTGTCGCAAAGATGCTTTGTCACGAGGCAGCTGGATTTTCTTGTTTTTCTTTGAAGATGTTTCGCAAAACGTCTTCAAAGAAAAAACAAGAAAGTCCAGTTTGCTCGTGAAAAAGCATCTTTGGGACAACTAGAAGTAATAAAAAAAATATTACCTTGTGCTAGTTATAAAAATTTCAAGTAAAAAAGAAATGACTCAATCCAGTCATAATATTTCCCATTCTGATCTTTAAAAAAAATCAGACTATCTTAGCCATAGATAATTCTTAAAAATTTTCATTAGAATATAGACTTTAATTTTTTCATTGCAATACATGAGTAGCTGATGCAAAACGTTCCCAGAATAGGAACTATATGAATGCATACTTACAGTATTCATCTGTAACTATGATACAGGTCAAGAATACTTCAAATACAACATGATATGGAATACAATAAAAACTAAGAAATAAAATCTAAAATATTGCTTTGCACATTAAGATCAGTAAAAAAGAATCTCAGATGCCTTTTATCTGATAAAGTTTTCTATCATAATTTTATCCTATTTCCGAGAAGCAAAAAGAAAAGAGAATCAGATGTCAGAAACACACAGACACACACACATCAACATATACTTTTTGTTTCCTTATACTTTTGTGTATATGTGTACATGTAGTTTCAAGAAGCCAGACGAGTTATAGTTCCATAGCTACAAATTACACAAGCTTCATTGCATATAGTAAAAGAAATGTGTGATGTAAATGGGAGATCTCCTTTTGTTGAAATGACTGTTTCCAAGAAACCAGTAAAACTCTTTCCCAATGACTGGTCCCAATGAAAAACTGCGGCCACATGCTTAAAGCTAACATTTTTTAAATGCATTAACATATTGTATCATAATTGGCAGAATGCATAGGCTCTATCTCATCCAGAAAGTCTGTTTCATTCATTTCCATTTGGTTTCTTCTCACTTTCTCCTAAGCTCAGGATGTGTCTTTCTTTTTAACTACTACTTTGAATCTAAACACCTCAATTGTCTATTAGCAAAAGCCATGTGCTCTAGCATGAAATCTACAGCAGTGGATTTTAGAGAGGAGAGCAAATAGCGAAAAGTGAATAATAACTGAGAAGAAAATGCTTTAGTTGAATAGATACATAGATACTCTATGTAAAGTTAAAATAAAAATTGGTGAATTTCTCTACGCTGTTCTTAATAACTGTTTCATATAAAGATTAAATATGGTAAGGCTTGGCCCAGGGTTCACACTTCATAAAAATAATACCCATAAATTTTATAGAATTGAATAGAACATTTCCTGTTTAAAAATTTGTTTCCCTTGCAGGTGGAAAAACAGCCACATTATGAGGATAACCTTTATATGTATCTTTATTTTGTCATCTTTATTATTTTTGGATCCTTCTTCACTTTGAATTTATTTATTGGTGTCATTATAGATAACTTCAATCAGCAAAAAAAGAAGATAAGTATTCTATCGCTGTGATTTCAGAAGACTATCAGAGGTTTTATTTTAACAAAAACATTGTGCTTTGTGTATTTCATCTGATTTTTCTTTCTTTCAAATATGCAACTATTATTCCAATGTGTACATCCTAAAAATAAATTGTAAATATTAATTCTAAAATTGCCAGTGTAAAAGAGGAGCATATGGTGTGTTAAAACCAATACATGAAATGAAAGATTTCCACCATGAGTTAGTTTTAAAGGAGGGAGTTATATAAACAATTACATTGTAAGATAATGTACTACTTCATATAAGTATGCATAAGGATCTCATAAATCTAAATAATAAATAGTTATTCTTGGTCATGGCTTTCTGGAAACTAGCAAAAGATGAACACTTCTGGATGTCCTTTGGGATGTGATCCTTTTCCATACTTATCTTTTTTATCATGCTTTTCATTTTTCAATATGGGCTTTGGGGTTTTTTGTTTTTTAGTTGTTGAAGGTATTTGTATTATGAGAGCTGAAAAATATTTTTTTTTCAATTGTTCCTTTATTTATTTCGTAACCTGGAGGTTTTATTATTTTTTGTTTTTTTCTAACTATAGATGTTTTTATTTTATGGGGGGGTTGTTATAAGATACTGGAAATTTAGACAAAAGTTTAATACATGATGATAATGACGGCGACAGAAATGATGATGGCAGTGCTGAGAGACTACTGTAGTAACTATACTTTTTCAGTCTGCTGTAACTTTGCTGAAATTAAATTCCTGACCTTAGCTGAACCATGGAAGAAGGATGCACTCTTCTCTACCCATTTAGGGAGCCACCCCTAACGAAGAGAAGCACAAGGGAGTAGGTGTGCTTACAGATGGAAACTCTGCACACTTGTACATGCATACATACAACATCAACCCTTGTACAAAGGAGCAGAGCTTGTGTTTGGGATTGCTCCCACCATTTTGCCCTCCCCCACTTGCTCGGCTTTTGCTTTATTAATAGGCAGCCCAAGGAAAGAGATTTGTCCATCAAATAAAAGTCAATGTATAGAAAAACAGAAAGAAAAGGGGAATAGAAATGTCTGGTTGTAACTAGTTTTTGTTTCTCCTTTTTACTTTGGAGGTCAAGACATCTTTATGACAGAAGAGCAGAAAAAATACTATAATGCAATGAAAAAACTGGGCTCCAAGAAACCACAAAAACCTATACCCAGGCCAGCAGTAAGTGTTATGGGGTGTTTTTTTTTTCATTGTTCTCACTGTTTTTGAAAATGCATGCTAGAGTTAGAAAACAATTTACACCTTATAACCCCCCCAAAATCTTTTTAAATTAGTAAACTGAGGAAGAGGTGGGCCCAGGTCATGGCTCAGTAGCAGGCTGCACCTTGGGGGTTGGAGACCCTTGGATTACTCTACAGTTTTCAATGGTTTCTAGCTTAAACACTTTGGGGGGGAAAAAACATGTTACAAACTGTCAATAATCACGCCACCAAAATTGCGCAGTACAATTGGAAAAGGTCTGAAGGCTATGCTCCTTATATTTAAATGAGTTTAGAGCTGACCAAACCAATCTAGCATTAACAAATCAAAACAGGGTTACTGCAGTAATTGTTACGTATTCCTATCTGATTCAGGTATTCAATGAGACTGTGAAATCCCACAGGAAAGCTATTAATGGATATGCTTCATATTTCATAACTTCACACTTTTGGAGTGTTAACTGACTTTCCGGGAACATAGTGGTATTCTGTCTTGCTGCACCTTCTGTCTATGAAGTTTGGCTAGTATACTGTACAATGAAGTTTATAGAAGTTTCAGATCATAAGTGATAATTACATAGATTATAATTGTCTATAACTGATCATGAGATCTATGAATAATCTTTATTTTCTTTAACTACAGAACAAATTCCAAGGCATGGTCTTTGATTTTGTAACAAAACAAGCCTTTGACATCAGCATCATGATTCTTATCTGCCTTAACATGGTTACCATGATGGTAGAAACTGATGACCAAACTGATGCCATGGAAACTAATTTGTATCGAATTAATTTGATCTTCATAGTCCTTTTTACTGGAGAATGTGTCTTGAAACTGATTTCGCTCCGCTATTATTATTTTACAATAGGCTGGAATATTTTTGATTTTGTGGTTGTCATCTTATCTATTGTAGGTAAGAAAATTTTCATTGCAGTAAAAGATGTAACAAGTTGATAAATGAAAACTATGAGTAATTAACAGATGATTTTAATGTTTAAAATAGTTTTCCTCCTTTACGTTTTCATACAAGATTGTAATTAACATCTAGTTAAAGTTTTAAATCTGCATTTCAGATTAATAGACATTTAATGTTTGTTTATAGGTATGTTCCTCGCAGAGATTATTGAGAAATACTTTGTGTCCCCCACTTTGTTCCGAGTAATTCGACTTGCCAGGATAGGTCGAATCCTGCGTCTGATCAAGGGCGCAAAAGGGATCCGCACTCTGCTTTTTGCCTTGATGATGTCTCTCCCTGCCTTGTTCAACATTGGTCTCCTCCTTTTCCTGGTCATGTTCATCTATGCTATATTTGGAATGTCCAACTTTGCCTACGTGAAGAGAGAAGTTGGCATTGATGACTTGTTCAACTTTGAAACTTTTGGCAACAGCATGCTCTGCCTCTTTCAGATCACCACCTCTGCTGGCTGGGATGGCCTGCTAGCACCCATCCTGAACAGCGGGCCTCCAGACTGCGACCCAGAGATAGACCACCCGGGTAGCTCAGTCAAGGGAGACTGTGGCAATCCTTCGGTGGGGATTTTCTTCTTCGTCAGCTACATTATCATCTCATTTTTAGTTGTAGTGAACATGTACATTGCTGTCATTTTGGAGAACTTCAGCGTCGCTACCGAAGAAAGTGCTGAGCCTTTGAGCGAGGATGATTTTGAGATGTTCTATGAGGTCTGGGAAAAGTTTGATCCAGATGCAACCCAATTCATAGAATTTGCCAAACTCTCTGATTTTGCAGCCTCTTTGGATCCTCCTCTTCTAATACCAAAACCAAACAAAGTTCAGCTTATTGCGATGGACCTGCCCATGGTGAATGGTGATAGAATTCACTGCCTTGACATCTTGTTTGCTTTCACCAAACGTGTCTTGGGTGAAAGTGATGAAATGGACGCCCTCCGCATTCAAATGGAGGACCGGTTTATGGCCGCCAACCCTTCAAAAGCCTCCTATGAACCAATCACCACCACATTGAAACGAAAACAAGAGGAAGTATCTGCTGTTATTATTCAGCGGGCCTTTAGGCGCTACCTCTTAAGGCAAAAAGTTAAAAAGTTTTCCCGCATGTTTAATAAAGATAGAATTAAAGAAGGCAACGATACAGTTATCAAAGAAGATATGATCATTGATAAGCTAAATGAGAATTCTACTCCTGAAAAAAACGATATGACTCCCTCCACCACCTCTCCACCTTCCTATGATAGCGTTACAAAGCCCGACAAAGATAAATATGAGAAAGACAAATCAGAAAAAGAAGATAGAGGTAAAGATGTCAGGGACTATAAAAAATGAGCAAAATGAATGATTCCTTTATGACAAATTGTTTACAGTTTGAGAAAGTAAAGTATTATTTCAAAAGGACTCCTATAGGAGGTTTATGCCAAACTGACTGTTTTTGCACACTTAGACAGACATACACACACATAAAAATATCTATAAATATATTATGTATGTATGTATATATATGTGTATATATATATATATATATATATACATACAAATGTTAGCTATATACTTAAGGTCAGTGCCTATTAACAAGATAGTGACCCCTTGCCAATTCAAATGCTGCTCTGTAAAACAGGATGGCACTTTTGACAGGCGGCTCCTGTTTGCATTACCAGCTGACACTGCTGAAGAGGAAAGAAAAATGGCTATCCAGACTGTAGGGAATCAGTAAAAGAGGTGCGAGCCTAGAATTGACCTGTGTTGATCATAAAACACTCAGAAACAATAACCGTATCCGCTGTTTGCATTTCAACTGCCACACGTTTGCCATATTTTTACAAAAACCCATGTCGGTGAAGTTGTCATTTTTTTAATCCACAGGTTGTTTACTATTATATGTGACTATTTTTGTAAATGGGTTTTATGTTGTGGGGGGTGGGGAGGGGGATTCCAGGGTCCGGGGGGGGGGGAAACGGAGGACCGGCTGTCTGATTCTCTTGTCGTGTATAGGCAGAAGTGACTTGCATGAAGGCATGCTGCACTTGTACACGCCGCATGGAAACAAATAGGACTTCTTTGCGCAGGAGTTTCAAAGACTTCTATGCTTCAGGATGGCTCCAGATTCCAAGGTGCTTAAAAATAATATAGATCTTTATGTCTCATCCTGATAATTCTTATGTGCCTGTAAGTCTCATGAAATCAACAGTTCAACTCAGATGTTTTTCCTCCCCCCCCCCACCACCTCACGCCCTCCTCCTCCAAACTATTCCATTACGAAGGTGACATGAACATTGACTACGGTGTACATCCACGCATACGTACTTGATCACCATCCCTACTGAGTTCAGGGGCCATACTTTAGAGGAAGAGCGTATACAATTGTACTCTTAATTGTAAAACTGGGTGGAACTAATGGGAAGTATCTTCTTAAGAATCCTGGAGCATCCCTTACGTTAATCTGGAGCACTGTACTCTCCAAAAAGGGGGACGGGGGAAGTCGGACATCCGTAAGTTAGTTTTTACTTTCTCCTCCAGTATTGTTTAGCCATCTTCTGCTCTCAGCAAGGTTGACATTGTATGTGTCAATGAGATAAAGCTGTCTATGTAAATAGTTACTTTAACCCTGTGGTGCATGTTTGAGCAAAGGAATAATGACCCTGTGCACAATATTTATTGCATCAAATATGTACCACAATAAGTGTAGTTCGCAAACCTTGAACAGGAAAATATGATGTATTCTGTACCATTATAAGTAGCTTGGAGGCTATCACTGATGCATGTTGTTTATCTTGCCTTCGCTACTGTATTTTTCTTGGATTTGTTCAGAAATCTAATATGGGAAGCCATACGTTGGTGGCAAAAGTGAAACAAAATTGTTCAATCAGACGTCATTCCTCATTTCATCAAGCAATAGTTTGCAGCTAGTGGGGGTGGGGGTGGGGGCTGGGAGGGAGGGAGGGAGGGAGGGAAGCTTCTCGCTCTGCCCTGACTTCTTTGATTCTTCTCTGGAACTTTATGTGAGTATTATACAGTGCGTAGCCAGCTGTACACTTCATATTGCAAACAGCATAATCTGTTCAGAATAACTGGTTAAACGTTTTCTAAGGAAAAAAAATATATAAATAGTGTACAAATTTCATTCAGTTTTATTTTTCAGCATTTTGTACATAAATGACAAAACTGATTTTCAGGTCGACGTCACGGAGGGTCCTTTTATTCATCGCACTTTTTAATTGAAGAATTTCACAAAGTGGGGAAAAAATACCGAAAGAAGGGAATGGGGTGAATGTCAGGTTTCCGGGTTGCTTTTTATTTATTTATTTATTTAATTAGTACTGTATTTTTGCACACATCTTAATGTGATTTTTTTTTCCCCAGACTGAGTCCAAAATGCACTTGCTTCCAAATAGCTATAACGTGTAATTGAAATGTGGTGGGAAAGATTTGTTTGAAATTCTAGCACTGCCTGCATCAGCAGTTAGTCTTATTATTCAACATCCTTAATCTTTTCCAGTGTTTGTTTACATAGACTATTATTCTTCTTATTGATTCATGCTGCACTAGAAGTCTTTTAAATATTATACGCAATGTCACAATGATTATGTTTTTCCCACAAAATTAAGTATCTAACTTGTATATCTGATCCCATCAGGACATTTTCTTTTTGTATTCCATCCACAAAGAAAAATTAAATGTTAATTCCTCCTTTTACTGAAACTGTTGACTTTGTGTCTTGGTGAACTGCATGCAGGGAAAATTCTATTACCATAAA
>NW_015390168.1:13462-15514 GCF_001527695.2 Protobothrops mucrosquamatus
AAATATTATACGCAATGTCACAATGATTATGTTTTTCCCACAAAATTAAGTATCTAACTTGTATATCTGATCCCATCAGGACATTTTCTTTTTGTATTCCATCCACAAAGAAAAATTAAATGTTAATTCCTCCTTTTACTGAAACTGTTGACTTTGTGTCTTGGTGAACTGCATGCAGGGAAAATTCTATTACCATAAAGAACGGTAAGCCACACTACAGTTGAGCCAAAAGAATAAAGACTTCTTTTTTTATTTTATTTTATTTCATGATTCTGTCATTTTTTGGTGTGGCTTTCTGGCCTTAAATATGTGCTCATAAACTTAATAAAAATAAAAACAAATTGATGTTTCAATTGTAAATGCATTTCCGGGGGCTTGTAGCATATTTGTCACTGTACTCACCCTGAACATGAATCCATTTCTCAGTGATAAAGCATAGAATAATTTACTATATTGCCATCAACTCCAGAGCAGTAGTACCTTTGGGAACAAGTTAGTTTCATTTTTGAGACTCAAATCCTCATGTTTCTCTCCAGGTTGGATTATACACATAGACCACATTCTAATGTTTCAACACTTGACTTGATGACTTTGAATTTGTTTCATTGGGATGGATTGTGTCTGCATTGGTATGAAAGTCCTAGCCCAGTGGTTCTCAACCTTTTTAATGCCGTGACCCCAACCGGTCGTAAGTCGAGGACTAAACCGGTCGTAAGTCGAGGACTAAACCAGTTGTAAGTCGAGGACTACCCAACCAGTCGTAAGTCGAGGACTTTCTCTGCCCGGGAGCACCACGCATGCGTGGTTCCGCCCCCTGCGCCGGCCGAGGCGTAGCTGGCAAGCGGCAGAGACGGGGCAGGCCGACCACCAGCTGGCCCAGCCCAAGGGAGGTAAGGCACCCACCGGAAAAGGGGGAAAAAATGGCAGACAAAAAAAATGGCGGACAGCCTTGCTTGGCGACCCCCGTGAAATGGTCGATCGACCCCAAATGGGGTCCCGACCCACAGGTTGAGAACCACTGTCCTAGCCACATAATTTGTTGATTTATCTCTAGTACTACTGTATGTTGTTGACCACTTCAGCTGAAAAGCCACCCAAACCATAAGCTGAATAAAGAAGAACAAAATTCCTGCCAGCAGCCGACTAAAAGGGGAAAAAAAGGTGAGGAAGGAAGAACAACATATAGAGTATCACATTGCAATTCTTAAAAGTTACAGTATTCATAAGGATCTGCAATAAGTGAAAAAATTCAGAAAGAAGGTCAACCAAAATTGTTTCTGCAACCAATAGAATAGCCCTGCTGAGAACTCTAAAGTCAGCTGGGAACTTGCAGTGACAAACTGATACACATGCGTGTGAAAAGGAACCCAGAAATTCAAAAGTTGTGTGTGTGTGTGTGTGTGTGTGTGTGCACGTGCGCGCACTTTTATACTCTTAAGTACTTTTATTATTATTCTATGTGAAATAATTGGGCAAAAAAATCCTTCACATGACAGTAATTGTGTTTTTATGTATATAGACCGCGTTCATATTTTCTTATTCCAACTAGTATCTTGATTAACATTAATTAGTTAAAACAAGTCTTGCAAGACATTTTTTGATTGGATAGCTTCCTTAATAGATTCTGAAATTGCTATAGACATGATCTATTCTGACTTCAGCAAAGCATTTCACAGCTGCCCCATAGCATACTGATTAGCAACCTAGTTAATATAGGTGGGATGAAATGACAGTTGAGGATAATTCCCTGAAAGCCGTACTTGAATGCTCATCAGCAGATGAAAAGGGTCTCAAGACATGGTCCAACAAATATCAACCCTGGGTCCTCTACCCATCTTTAATAGTAATAGTAATGGCTGACGTGATAGCCGGGGTGGCGGTTGGAACCCCCAGACTTATGGTCTTGGGGGACTTCAACCTTCCATCAGCGGGCGAGACGTCGGCGGTAGCTCAGGAGTTCTTGGCTTCCATGACGGCCTTGGACTTGACCCAGTTAATTCAGACCCCCACCCACACGGGTGGACACACGCTGGATCTAGTTTTTGTCTCTGG
>NW_015390168.1:18521-20090 GCF_001527695.2 Protobothrops mucrosquamatus
GACTGACCTAGGGTGAATTTTAAATAGGGATAATTTTTAATGATTTTAAATAGTCACAGCCACTAATATTTGGGTTTTAATTGGTTTTTAGAAGGGGTAATTCTGTATATTGTTTTAACATGCTGTGAGCCGCCCTGAGTCCCATGGGGAGAAGGGCGGCATATAAATTTTGTAAAATAAAATAAATAAATAAATAATACTATCCCGTAATGCTTTACAGCATTCACTGAGTGGTTTAAATGTCAGCATATTGCCCCCAACAATCTGGGTCCTCACTTTACCAACCTCTGAAGGATGCTGTCATAGTTCCGACAGACAGAGATGAATAAAGCACAACTCCGAGGCTTGCAAATTCCTCAAAGCACATGTTTATTAGTTACAAAGTATTGGCACGGTCAAGAGTGAAACCAAGTCTGGATACACACATAACAATTCCCCAATACAAAGTTAAAAATCCCACCCATAAAGCTATGCAAGCAACTACGTTCCCCAATGCAATTATTTGGCGGGCTTTTTTCACAACGCCCAGCCTGCAGCCTCGGGAGCAGCCAATGACCTTGGTTCCCACAGGACAAAAGATTATTATGACTAGCGAAGCACCTGGGCAACCCCCTCCTCCCTCCGTTCTACGTGGCAACCCAGAATGAGCAGGAAAATGGCTGTAGCCGTGCTCATTTGCAACGTTGACGGATGTAAGGCTAAGTCAACCTTGAGACAGTCAGGATTGAACTACTGGCTGTGGGCATCATTAGTTATTGGGATAAAGAAATGGAGGGAATGTTTAGCAAATGTGCAGTTGGTACAAAAGTGGATGGGATAAACAGAAATAAATACCTTGAAAGGTTAGAAAAATAGTTATGAAATTTAATGGAGACTATTCCAAAGGGTTTTGTTTAGTAAACAAAAATAAATGTACATTATAGAAGAACTGTTAATGCAATGTGGCATCAAGTTTGCAACATATTTAATATGTATAGATTTCAAATACCATAATTTAAATAAAAACACTTGACACTGCACAGGTAGCAGGGTTTCCTATATCATCTGAGCACCCATAAAAACCTAAAGGTGCTTTTTCAAAAGGCAGTTGGGCTTTCTTTGTTTTTCCTTTTTGCTTCTCATCCAAGAAGCTTTTTCAGTTCTGAAGAAGACTGAAGAAGCTTCTTGGATGAGAAGCAAAATGTCTTCAAGGAAAAACAAAGAAAGTCCAGTTGCCTTTTGAAAAAGCACCTTTGGGACAACCAGGACCTGTTGATTGAAAATCTCCATAGACACCCATAAAAACATTAACAGGTTCCTCAAAGTAAACTTCTCATGGATATGTCCATGTAGTTTTCTCTACAACAATATATTCTGGGATTTCCACCTCAAAATCCAGGGCTTTTTTTCAGCCGGAACACGGCGGAACCGCGTTCCGGCACCTTTTTCCGGGCCGGCCGCACCGGAAATAGCCCCTCCCACACCGGAAATAGCCCCTCCCAAATTTTACTTGCATTCCTGTTCTCTAAAGGGGCGGTCCTAGGGTTTGATGAGGGCGTGGCCAGGTTTGAGTTCCGCCACCTTTTCTCC
>NW_015390168.1:20512-63140 GCF_001527695.2 Protobothrops mucrosquamatus
CGGCGGAACCGCGTTCCGGCACCTTTTTCCGGGCCGGCCGCACCGGAAATAGCCCCTCCCACACCGGAAATAGCCCCTCCCAAATTTTACTTGCATTCCTGTTCTCTAAAGGGGCGGTCCTAGGGTTTGATGAGGGCGTGGCCAGGTTTGAGTTCCGCCACCTTTTCTCCGAGAAAAAAAGCCCTGTCAAAATCTAATCTATATAGCTCAGGATCCCAGCCAAGGACTAATCAGGTCTGACCTTGTTTAGTTTCCTAACCCAAACATGGTTGGTCAGGTGCTTCTGTTTGAAGTAAACCATTATCTGGCTACCATTACCCACAATGTGAGAACTAAGATATCTGACCAGTGGTGTAAAATAGTATAATCAAATGTTAGTCTATCATTTTTCTGAGTTAGCTTCCAAACGATAGGTTTTTTTGACAGGCCACTTCTCTGACTCTTTTAAAAATACATATGGTTTATTCCAGATTTAGCTGGAATGCATTAACTGTTTCCTACCTGTATGTCTTGTTACAGAAATGGGCAATAAAGACTTTTTCAGGCTTTAATCAGTGACTGAAGTTGATTTTTCACCATATCATTAGAAGTTACAAGTTGTTGTTTTTTACTGCCACTAATAAAACCATGAAAGAAATGCTGCATTTTCACATGTAGAAATTAATCTAAACATACTGAATTTCCTCCCTGAGAAACTGCTTTCTGTTCTGAGAAATATAGGCAAACATTAATAGCAAACCCGTTGTATTGTAACATTGGGATATAATCACTGACTTTTTGCAGTTCCTATGGCAACCATCATTTTTGATCAGTCAAGAATAAGGCCACATGTAATATTTTTGCAAAACAATGTTGGTTGATAGGAAAATTAGGAAGGAGACTGCAATTTTCTGTTATTATTAATTACAGCAATTTAAATATTGAGCTATATTTCTTTTTCCGAACAGGTACACTAGTACCATAGAATATTTCAGGTAATGGTGTCAATTAGTTACTCAAACTTTCAAACAATTCAGAAGTAATATGAATGTGATATCCAAATTCAACCTCTATGCAGCTGGAAGTTTAACTATTCCCAAGTTTTTACCCTCTGTGTTTCTATAGTGCAATTCAAAAATTCGGTTGAAATACTACTAATTTGTGTTGCAGCTAAAATGAGAAAGAGAGAGAGTCTTGTGGCACTATGAAGATGAATGAAGATCGGATGGTGTTCATCTTTTAATATCAGTTTTGGCTCAAGTCATCACTTGAAGGACTAGCAAGTGATGCATCCCATACGACTGTGTCTATTAAATTATCATGCATGGGTTACTTTTCAAGTGATGATTGGCCAATTACGTTTAGACCTTCCCTGACCAGCTCTGCTTGCTGGCTTTTATTGCTCTGTTATGGTTTATGCCTCAGATTAATTCCTTGGTTGTTCAATGTCCAATGATATCAAAGCTTTGGATTACTTTATCTCCATCCAATCATGCTTATGTGGAACATAACTGTCACTTATGCTACTCCCTCCCTTTCAGTTTGTTTCCTGGGACAGAATGATGGTGATGATAGCAGATCTGAGGCACGTCCTTCTCCCACAAAAATCCTGCAAAAATTCTGCGATCTATTGAAGAGTTCTTCCCTATGACCCAGTTATGATGGCTCAGTTGATGAAAATTGGTGATCAGATCTAAATCATGGCTTCTTTGCTTCCAGACAATCTTTCCAGTTTTGGCAGGGAGCTTCAGTTTCAGATGGAGGGTTTTTTTGGTTCAGGAAACATAAGTTGTATTGGTTTTATTTGTACTACTGCATTAATATTACTTAAAACTGTGTTAATTTTCTTTTCCCTCTGTTTTTTTATTTAAATAAAAATATTTTACTAATAGGATTGCATATTATCAGCCAGCCTGTAATAAATGTTGGCACACAGCAATTATTTTTATACCCACTAGTGCAGTGGTTCTCAACCTGTGGGTTGGGACCCCATTTGGGGTCGATCGACCATTTCACGGGGGTCGCCAAGCAAGGCTGTCCGCCATTTTTTTTGTCCGCCATTTTTTTTTGCCCGCCATTTTTTTCCCCTTTTCCGGCGGGTGCCTTACCTCCCTTGGGCTGGGCCAGCTGGTGGTCGGCCTGCTCCGTCTCTGCCGCTTGCCAGCTACGCCTCGGCCGGCGCAGGGGACGGAACCACGCATGCGCGGCGCTCCCAGGCAGGGAAAGTCCTCAACTTACGACCGGTTTAGTCCTCAACTTACGACCGGTTTAGTCCCCGACTTACGACCGGTTTAGTCCTCGACTTACGACCGGTTGGGGTCGCGGCATTAAAAAGGTTGAGAACCACTGCACTAGTGCCATTCATAATTATTTTAGCACTCACATTAAAACAATATGCTAAGGTATAAAGAAAAATTTACAGACGTCTAAAATACAATTGGACAATTTCAGTCTCAATCAACAATTTCTAGAAAATTTCCAAGGCAGAAGACTACTAGAAGAGCTTTATTGGATTAGGCCAAAACTCCATTCCATCAAGACTTCTGTTCTTATACAGGCATTTCAAATGTTTCAAGATAGCTCACCATCTACACTGCAAAATTAAAATAACACCTTGCAGTTATTGTGGAGAAGTTTGTCAGATATGTAACATATAACTACCATGGCTGGCAGACTTTAATAATCTTCTTTTAAAGCCTTCAATGCTGGTGGCTATCACAACTTTTGAGAATGGATATAAACGCTAGCTTGCATTTTCTACTGGTTTTATTTTGTATGACCATCTCTGAACTTACACAGGAGAGTTCTTTTAGATATAGATACTGGTAGTCCTCAACTTACGACCACAATTGAGCCCAAAATTTCTGTCAATATGTGAGGCAATAGTTAAGTGAATTTTGCCCCATTTTACAACCTTTCTTGTCACGGTTGTTCAGTGAATCTGGCTTCCTCATTGACTTTGCTTGTTAGAAGGTTGCAAAAGGGAGATCACCCCCCGGGACACTGCAAAGGTCAAAAAATTTTTCCAATAGTCAAAAATCTATCTGAATTTCAATCATCTGACCATGAGGATGCTGCAACGGTTGTAAGTGGGAAAATGGCCATAAGTGCCATTGTAACTTTGGAACTAAATGAACTGTTGTAAGTTGAGGACCACCTGTAAAGAGAGAACAACAAACTGGCTCTTGGCTTTGCAGGATGTTTTGATGGGGGCAGGGAACCTGGGCAAGCACCAAAGAAGATCTCGCCATTTTTGGAGGAGATGCAGGACAGGTAGCTAATGACCGGAACTGACCTTATCAACATTTACCTCCTTAGGACAGTTTTGGGCCCAGCCCTCTTCATGTGGCCAACCTATTATGAATCCAGTAAAGGATTAGGAGGTAAATTCACATATAGGATACATTCAAAACTATGTGCAGGTAAGCAGGCAGGCCGGCCGGAGGCAAAAAGGGATTGATTTACATTGTCTTAAAAGGCAATCCTTTTTCAGTTTAAATTCTGAAAAATCCCGTTGGACCTACAACTACAGCCAGATGTTTTGTGGCATTCTTCTTCTTCCTCTCACAAACCTGTGCAACTCATGGACTCTCAGGGGAATATAAAATGCAAATCCTCTTCATGTGTGGGAAAGGGGAAAGGCTTCCCTTTTAATATGCGTGCACAAAATGTTCTCTCTCCCCACCCCACCCCCACTCTCCACAACCAAGATTGGAGGAGGGGGGAAAAAACCCCCAACCCTTTGCTTCTCTAGTCTAAACGGAAGCTCTGGTTTCTACCCACCGACCCAATTTTATTTATATATCGAATTTAGAAACCGCCCATCTCACCCACCGAGCAACTCTGGGCGGTGGCATTCATAACCAAAAGAGATCCCAGTAGTTGCCACATTATCATTCCCTTTTAAGGAACACCGCCAGACTAGTGATCCCCTGCTATCATTTTACCCTGAGAGTAATTGGCAACAGAACAAAACAGTCCCTGAGCCCTTCTTTGCAAAGGTAAATCTTACACACACACACACTCGACATACACACTGCACACAGAGATGAATTTTGATATTCATACCAAAGATGGAATCAAAATTTTTTTCGAACGAAGGCAAATATACGTGTCCCAGGATAATGTTGCAAGATCCAATCTGGGTCATTCACCTGGGCCGGGGGTTTAATCTTCCGAGCTTTCAGATTCCTGCTGGAGCCCCCATCCTCAGGAAACTTCTCTCTAGCCTTCTCTCTTCTAGCTAGCTGGATGATGGGCTCCAGCAAGAGTCCAAAAGCTCAGAAGACAAAATCTCTGGTCCAGGTGAACGATCCAGATTGGATCCTGCAAAAACTTTTTGTTGATTTGTTTTGTTTTTGATATATTTTAACTTTTGGAGGGAAAAAAAGAACAAGCTAAATAGTTTGTCTGGAGGTATGCAAAAATAATTCAGCTAAAATTGACTACCTTGAGGGGTCCTTGGTGCTCTCTGAGCTTGGTTGTTTTCTTGCAGACGTCTCATTACCCAAACTAGGTAACACCATCAGTGCATCAGACTAGCACTGATGATGTTACCCCTGAGCTACAAATATTCTCCTTTATTAGTGCCTGTCTTAAATCTGAAGTAGACTATTTCCAACTCAGCCATATCCTGACATCCTGCTACCATCCCAGAAGTTCTCAGATTGAAATGGGACCTTTTGAACTCAGGACAATTCCAATACGGTCAGACCACAGCCTGTTTCAGTTTCTAGACATTTAGCATTTTCCTAACTTTGGTCTTCTACTGTTTTCCAAGCTACAGGCGGTCCTCAACTTACAACAGTTCATTTAGTTATCATTCAAAGATACAACAGCACTGACAAAAGTGACTTATGACCATTTTTCACACTTACGACCGTTGCAGTATCCCCACCGTCACAGGATCAGAGTTTGGATGCTTGGCAACTGACTCATATTTACGACAGTTGTAGTGTCTCAGAGTCACGTGATCAACTTTTGTGACCTTCTTACAAGCAAAATCCATGGGGAAGCCGAATTCACTTAACAAGCATGTTCCTAATTTAACAATTGCAGTGATTCACTTAACAACAATGGCAAGAAAGGTCGTAACAAATGTTTCACTGAGCAAGAATAAATTTGGACTCAATTGTGGTCGTAAGTCGAGGACTACCTGCACTGTTTTCCAATGCTTTACAACCACAGTATTACTATTCTACTCAGTCCTGCTTAAACTGACCACTAGATGTCCTTCTGCCACCATGTCAGATGCTACATGTATGTAGAAGCCTGCAATTTGAAGATTTAAAAGAAAATATTTTCTACATGTGGATCTTTTATTTAACTACTTACTCGTTTATTTGTTTTACAAAATATGTTTACTGCTTCAATCAAAGATTGTTCAGGAAGGACTCTGACAAAGAACCTAATAGAACAATTGTAAACAAGATAAAAAGTAATAGTTGAGACTTTGGAGAATTGATGTTTATACACAGGAAATATTTTAAGCAGTGTACTTATTTTTCATGTTAATCTTCTAGAAGTATGGAGCATTTTACAAATGATGATGTTCATCCATGTAATTTGGTCAACATTGGAAATACTGTCTGTCTGTCTGTCTATCTATCTATCTAGGTGTCTTTGAATCAGTGTTGATTCCAGGCGATTGTCTGGGCAAGATTTTTCAGAAGTGGTTTTGCCACTCCCTCAGTGGTAGGATTCTAATATGTGAATAACCGGTTCTCTGTGTGGATGCCGCTTCTGGAAGTCCATTCTGGGCCTGGGCAACAAAAAATTAGCTATCAGTTCTGCCAACTGGTGCGAACCAGCTGAATCCCACCACTGCACTGCCTCCTTCCTAGGGCTAAGAGAAGGTGATTGGCTCAAGGTCACCTAGCTGGCTTTGTGGCTACTACAGGACTGGAACTCACAGTCACCCAGTGTCTAGCCTGGTGCTTTAACCCCTACACCAAACTGGCTCTCTGCATTTATCACAGGCTATTCACAATCTGTTTATTATTATTTTTTAAGTTCTATCCTTTGAGGGAAAGCAACCCAGCACAAAACGCCCATCAAAATACACACCAGCCAATAGGAATGGAGGTGTTCACTGCCCTGCTTGCACCAGTGGAAGGAGTAAACAGTAATTTGGACATAGAGCAAGAAAACTCAGAAAGTGGCCACATTCTCAGCAGCTTAGGGTAAGGGGAGACAATAATGAGATCTGGTCTTGCCCTTCCAAAATGGTAGGTGGTCCATCCTCATGGCAGGAGAAAGTAGGAAATGCAGAATCACAAAGCTAGATTCGGTAGTGGCTTTCATATACAAGTAGGATGTGGTTGTCACCATAACCAAGAATTGTCCAACGGAGACCATGATAATTCAAGAATTCCAGTTGACTCGTCAATCACTTCAGATGCAACTTCCTCTGTCTGTACCTTTGTTCCCTCAACTCGGTCAATATTCAGACAGGGCAAAGTAACTGAATAACAACAGTAAATCACAGGCAAACCTAATCAGTAATGACAATAAACAATCTATTTTGGAGTAACATTAAGGAAGATTAATTTATCAATTTATCCCACCTGTAATTTCTATTTTCAAACTCAATTTAAATTACACACTATATGGCCACAATATTTTTATTTATTTATTTAGAAAATTTATGTTGCTGCCTACTCGCACATGGCGTCTCAAGGCGGCTTACAAGACATAAAAGCACAATATAAAAGAAATGAAAATAAAAGTAGTAAAATAAATATAATATAATAATAATTCCCACCCTGGCGACAACACACCATTCATACCGTACATATTTGGTGTTACTTCAGGACTTTTAACATTTTTGCCTCCATCTTGGATACTTGGTTCGTAATAAAGCTAATGAAGAGTTCTGGAGAACTTGAAAATTTGACAGTGCATTATTGAAATTATGCATTCGTTTGGTTGTTCTTTGGCATTGATGCGGGCTCTGATTTTATTTCAACCTATTTAGTGGCATGCTGCGTATTTGGGGTAAAAATAAAGACAAATATATAGAAATTGAAAAACTTCACAGCCAAAAATTAAATCTCATTGAGAGACATTTCAACACATGCTTACATCTACCAATGAACTTAATAGGAATTAACTTGAAAGTACCCTGATAGGGGATTCACAAGGAAGAATGAGACACAGAGAAGTGTTTTGTCCATGCAAGGCTTTTCCTTACCTTTTCAGTGGGATAATTAGGGCTTCCAATCTGAGTTACAAAAACCAGGATAACCACTAGATGTCAGCAAGTAGTTGATAGTTTTTAGTCAAGATTGAAGAATCATCCATTTAAAAAACATCTGCGTGAAAATGAGTATTGGCAGTAACAGCTACTCTAACAAGTCAGATCTATCAGCCCAAATGTATCCTCTTTATTTGACTGTGATAAATCACTCATGCAAATCAAGTAAATCACAGTCATAAACAGACTTGTCAGTGAAATGAAACATAAAATATTTAAAACCTGAACAAAAATGCTTCTTTCTGAAGACATATTTGATCTAACTCTTTGTTCTCTTTTCTGTAGAATGCAGAACTGGACAACATTTAATTGCATCTCACACTATCAGCTATTTATAAGAGTTTTTGTGTCTCCCATTTTCTTCTGCATGCCAGCACGTTGTTAGATATGGTGACCTTTGTAGTTCCTTTAATTTGGAGTTCAAGTGGCTTTCCATGTGACATCCTACATTTAAATCTGTGCACAAAGGTATGCATTATTCCACAGTGGTCTGTGAAGAGTTATTACACGTCTACTTTTGCATTTATATGGAAGAAACCTTTAGTTTTATATGTGCAAAGATGAGAGTGCTAAACATCGGTGAAACCTTTGCAACCATTTTGTACATGGACATTTTATTTGTGGCAAAGTAGAGAGCAATCATATTCATTTACCCAAAAGGAAGTCTCCCTCTATTCAGAGGTTCTTGCTCCTTAGTCCTGTCTTTTGTAGAATAATTAAACATAATTTCCCATCATATCCAACCAGGATAATCCAAGGTTTCTGCTGATTTGGTATAATGGCAGTTTAGTCCAGTACATGTAGAAGGCACCATGTGAGAGAGGGAAGCAGTCTTAGCATGTTTCAGATTACAGTCCAACAGGGCTACCTAGGAAGGGGTCCTCTATTTCATTTGAATAATCTAACAATTTTGTACATGGTTTTTTAAACTGATATTGATATTATTTCTAAGAGAATCGGAATCCCAAACTACTTGTCCATATGGAATTTTATTTTGGTGATATGTTTATAAAATACTGTCTGTGCAAAAGAAACTTGTGGCTTATATATAGATTATAGGGGAAATCCCTTCTCATTCTGATGAACAATATCTGTGTCCTTGTGGTGTTGGTCAAGTGGAGGACAGTATTCATTATATCATCTACTGCCCCTTTTACAATGGGATTAGGGCCAAATTATGGGAGGTGAACATGAAAACTTAGATTTCAAACAGTTGAACTATCCTCTTGCAGATATGCGTCCTGCTGTTAGCAGTCAAGTTGCTACCTTTGCTCTGCTGTCATTTAAAATTATTTAAGTCTAAGAAATAAGCTTAAATGGCTGCAGAAAGTTGCAGCTCTGGCTTTATCTTGTTTTGGCCTTCTTACATCTAATATTCTTATGTCTATTGTTTCATTTTATGATCTAACTATTCTACCATTAATTTTATAATATTTATAGTATTTTAGGGCATGCTATGCATTATGACTTGCAGATACAATAAATTTGTTCATTTACTTACTCATCAATAGTTCATTAAACTGGAGGGAGGTATCAAGTGGTGTGCCATGAGGATCAATCTCGGGGCCTCTCTTGTTCAACATTATAATGAGATTGGGGGAATTATTAACGAATTTGCAGATGACTTAAGATTCGATAGAATAGTGTCATACTCTAGAAAAGAGAAATAAAATTCAAATTGACATTGTTCAGGTACCGAAATGGGTGAAAATAGTAGGATGAGATTGAATTGAGACATTTCACTCAGGAAATGCAAATAATGATATAGGATGAAACTACAGAGGATCCCATTTGAAAAACTTCTCACACCTCTTCTCCTGTGGACTGAGATACCTTTTACATGACAGTTGTCCCGTCTATGGGTCTTCCTCATGTCTCTCAAGGTTATTCCCACATACCATTAAAATTCCTTTGACTGTTCTCTCAATAAAAACTAATTTCATACAAGCACACACAATTTTATTTTCTGTGTTCAGAAGATAGCAATATTATCCAAAATGATTCAACCCCATTGTTTGTTTACAACATGATGTAACATTCAGCTATAAGATCTGAAATGTCCTCTTGGATTGAGTTTAAATAGTTTTGATAACGGTCAGTGTGATTTTTCTCTACTACATATAAGATCAATGGCTGGTTCCCACCTTGACACCTAACTATAATGTGGCTGAGGAGAAGGGAAGGTTGGCTCAGGGAGATGAACAAATCCCTCTTATGGTACAAGTTATGCTTATCCAGCTAGGCTCAGACTAAGAGCAATCATATCTTAGCATTTTGTGTCAGCCAATTTTATTTTGTGTCAGCCAATTTTATTTTAAGTATTTATTTTACAAACGTTTCATACTATCTTCTCAGAACAAGTCTGTGCGTGTACAGTCTAATAAACGTGAACATAAAGATATAAAACATCCCATTTCTTAAAGATCAAAAGCCCTTCTTACAAAACCAACCCATCATCGCATCTAGCATAAAAACAACATTGGCACAGAACCAAAAAAAGATCACTAGTCATTATCAGAATCAAGGATCAAAAGCTCTCTTAAAAAGACACATCTTCCATACCTTCCAGAATCCAAAAATGAAGGAACCGTGTTTATTTTAAACGTTGGAGCAGTCATAGAAAAGTTCTGCTTTCTGGTCCACAGCCTTCCCACCTCTCACTATGTAAAATCTCTATACATAGCTTCACAGGATATGAAGAGTCATTTTGGATAAGATGACCCCCAACAATTGAAGAGCTTTCTAAATTTTGTGGTTCTTAAGTAAGTCTAGGGAATGCCAAATAACCTCAAAATTTATGGCAAAAAAGCCCAGCTGTAGACAGGAATTTGGGTGAGGTCAATACAAGATGATATGGTCTTCATTTTACCATTTCTGATTGTTTTTCACAATTTTTTATTATGTGGAGAACAGAATTAGAGTCACCAGTTCTGGGCTGCAAAAGATTGATACCATTCAACAGTCTGCTGTGAGTCTTTCCTCTAATAGCCACATCCTTAGGTTCTGAGGTTGCTTTTTCACGCTTTTATTTAAGAAAAGAGAAAACCAACTTCTTCCCAACCGCCTGAAATATTGAAGATAAAAGTCCCATTCTGGCTGGGGATTCAGGTTATTGTAATCACAATACATCTGGGTAGGTGGCACTAGGCAGGAATTTTGTTAAGTTGCTATTTAGTGGCACTGACTTTTCCTATTTCTCAGGGATGTCACCACTATAGTTTAAATTGTTGTGCATCTGATGTAGTTTATAATAATAATAAATTAAATATATTGCCTTACAGCAGGGATCTTCAAACTTGGCCCTTTTATAATTTGTGGACTTCAACTCCCAGAATTCCTCAGCGAGGCACGCTGGCTGAGGAATTCTGGGAGTTGAATTCCACAAGTCATAAAAGGGCCAAGTTTGAAGACCCCTGCCTTACAGTATTGTACTCTTTATGCTGTAAATATCTCAGTGCGTATGGATTAATGAATGCCTTCTGAATGATAAGAGGTCTCAATTTCAGTAATCCAAATTTTCATTCAGGCAAGTACCTTTTCTAAGCTTTTGGAATTGGCACAGATCTCCAAGCCTGAATAAATAAGCTATCAATACATCTGTACCAAATCTGGATTTTCTTCCCTCCAGCTCATGTCTTATTTACATAGCTAGACAGAAAATCAGACAGCAGATTGGACATTGGAGGTCCTTGGTGCTCTCTGAACTTGGTTGTTTTCTTGAAGAAATTTTCTTGAAGATATTTCTTTTCATTACCCAAACTAGGTAAAATCATAATTACCCGTTAGTTTGGGTAATGAAACACCTGCAAGAAAACAACCAAGCTCAGAGAGCACCAAGGACCCTTCATTTCAACCCTGAGCTACCAATATTCTCCTTTATAGATATCACAGTGGAAAACCTTTTCAGAGGAAACCATGGCACATCAATATTATCAATAACTTTAAAAACACAACTTTGAAATCCAATCACAGGGGAGTCCATCTCCTTGTTATCTCTGGCTTTGCCATGATTTTCCTTAACCCTGTCCTGATGTATCTCAATATGTGCGTTGACATTGCACCCATGTACCCAAAGGGCAGGGTTTCTATTATATGCCACAGCCATCACCTGGCAGATTTTTACCCCACCCCACAGATGATTGTGTACATACAGCAACAAAACTCTCGCGGCTTGGTATCGATCTTAGCTAACCCAGCAGGCTCTCTTGATTCAGGAGAGGATTTTCATATAATTCTCTCCTCTACCTCGCATGCTGAGAATGGTTCCTTACAGCTAGAATGACTTTAGAAATACAACGCCTGGCATCTAGCTACTGAAGTATGAACATATTATTTTTTTTTGCCTCTCTTCTCATCTCCAATACACTATCAAACTCAGTTCCCCGGCAAGCCCAGTTGCAATTAGTAAGCGCAGTGTGGGCGCAGTCCAAGGTAGACTGTGCCTGGCAGCTCCAGTAATCAAGAGAAATTGGTAGAAACAGATCTTAGTTCAACACATATTTCAATTATTCTGTTTCCTTGGAAACCCTGCGCTGCAGATGGATTTGCCTCTCTGTGGCTAAAAATATCTAACTGGCCCCTCTTAGAATAACAAAGAATGGAGAAATGGAGAAGGCAGTTAAGAGAAGCATTGACACTCTCTCTCTCTCTCTTTACTACTATAGTAACAAAGGTCGCCTGTGTGAATAGCAGACCTGGAGTTTCTTATCCAGCATTAACTTTCACTGCTTTTGGAGAGCTTTCATTAGTATTGTGAAATAGAGATAAACCCACTGACTATAACTTGGGAGGGGGGGGGAAGTATTTATGTGAGAAGACAAGAGATAAAAAGGTTCCAATAGCTCCGAGGGTTGATGGAGAAAGAAAAATTCATTGCAGCAGTCTCTAGAATGCAATGGTTTCCCCCTCTTCCCCCCCTCAAATAAAATGGGCTCTTCCTTTCAGCCTGAGCAAAATTCTGTCCTTAGATGTGGGCTCTGAAAGCAGCTCTTGCATCTTCAGTACAGATATCTGAACACACTAGCTATACATTCACACAGCCAGGTTTTCATCCTAGACTGGTGTCAGCAGGAAACCACGAGGCCTGAAATTAATTGAGCCCCAAATCTGTCCTAATGGTACAGCCTGATCTGATCTGCCTGAGCCCAAGATCTGGGATTGGCAGCTGACAAAAGCCAGGGCACGCAAGGCCACCAATCACCAACTTGCAGGTCAGATTTCTTTTGAGCATTCCATTCACCGATGCATCTCTAGGGTGATCAATTGTGTGTTTCTTCACTCCTTCATTAAAGCAGAAAGAAAAGTCGCTGCGGACCAATGGGGAATCTGGTTGCCTTTGAGGACTGAGGAAAAGAAATCAAGGTCCCTTTGGGAAGAGGCAATCCCACAGGAAATTGGCTGATCCAATTGAACTTGACAGAAAAAGCACCATGTTGTACAATCTCCCTAGTGTGCATCAATATACCCCACAGTGACTCTATTTTCTTGGGGGAGGGGGAAGCTGAAAAAGAGAAAAATCTGAAAGAGGTTTGTAACAATTTTTAAAAATTAATACTTTAGGTTTATGACTTTGCTTTACAAAGGAAAATTCAAGAGCAAAAGCAAGAAAATAAATAAAAAAATCTAAAGGGGAGCTGTCTGAAATAAAGGACTGTTCTTTGTAATAAAGGATGTTTGGTTGCTGTACCTATATTGGACATATACAGAGTCTTGAGGCAGGTTAATGCATACTTCTAGTGTAGAGTGCCACAAGCCATGTTCAGGCTCCCTAGATATGCAGATGGGGGCACAAGGACATGTGCTTAGGGGCAGCTTCACAGCAGTGCAGGGAGGCCAAAATCTCACACACAGGTACCTTTCAGAGCTGTCCGATTCCACAAGAGCTATAAAAATAATTTATTCTCAGTTTAAAAGTACTTTAAGAAGTCTTAGGACTCGCTTCTCACATAAGCCTATTGGATTTTCTTGAAAATTAAAGGAAATGAAAAGCATCTCACTGTGCTTCATCTAGAAAATCAAAAATTTATATTAGTTCACTACAAAGAGATGCCAGAAACCAACCCTTGCTGTCATCTAGTGGGCATCCAAGCTTTGCAGCCCGGATCTGATAACTAAAGGTACAAAATGGCAGCTACCGTACAAAATAGCAGCTACAGAAAGCTTGATGGAGATGGGGGGAGGGAGGAAAAAAAAATACACTAATGATGTTAAAATCATCACGTTTCCCATGGCCAAAAGCTCAAGAAGCAGTACAGGAGGAAGGAACATTGTGCTGTGTTTTAATGGTTTCAGGTTGCCAGCTGCCACTTGGACTGTCCTAAGACTGCTAGGAAGAAGGAAAAAAGACAAATGAACAGGTCAGTCCTAAGGGGGAGCATTATGTATGGATGATTCTGGGATCAGGGAATGAAGAAGGCTATTCAGACAGATCTTTGAGGACCTTTGGGGACAGACAATGGTACAGGCATACGGTTCATATTCAGTCTGGATCTGGATTGCTCTAAAGCTTCAATCCTGAATCTCAGTCTGAATTGGAGTACCACAACTTTACAACTATACGGCAATAGAGAGCGATAGAGCGATCAAGAAAACGTTTCTCTAACTTCAGGGTCTCTGGAAGGTGCCTTTTCCGTTCAGAATTCAGCTAGTCCAATGCAGAGGTTGGAAGTCAGCATTTGCTGCAATTTGCTACATAGGGCTCTGCTTATTCTCCGCTGGGAAGCTTCCTTGGCAAGTATTTCATCTTTTCTATTAGTGGTTTTAGTTTGCTGTTTTAAGAAATGTATACTTGAGTGGAGTCTTTGTTCTGCTTTAGAAGTACCTCTAGACCTGTGTGACTTTGTCTTGTCAGATGTGTTTGGCAGCTGAATTCATTTTGTTTCCTGCTCGGCAGTCCTGTTCTTGAAACCACACCAAGATGATCTTCCTGTTTGAAACACTGAAGATCTATTGAGCTTGTGAACAAGATGTTTGTGCGTTGGCAGGAACTCCTGGCTTACTCAGTTCAAAAAGCAGTCTTTCTTCCTTTTT
This sequence comes from Protobothrops mucrosquamatus, assembly GCF_001527695.2. Lineage (NCBI taxonomy): Eukaryota > Metazoa > Chordata > Lepidosauria > Squamata > Viperidae > Protobothrops > Protobothrops mucrosquamatus. The sequence continues at coordinate 34,776 of NW_015390168.1, forward strand.
ATAGAAATCCAGTTTCCATAAAATCATCTTGTAGGTCTTTTAAATGACGCAGGCAAATAGGCCTTGACAGCTGTGCAGTTCTCTCTCTGAGCAGCCAATCTGGTCTTTTTGCAGATTGCCCAATAAATGCATGCAAGAAGAAGCAAAATGTTAGTGGGTGGATAGGTCACATCTGCATGTTTTCAGGTCAGTGGCAGAGAGGATTATTGCTTCAATCTGCATTTGAAGGATTAATGAGTAAAAATAATAGTGGCACTCTGGAAGCCCCATTGGTTTGACTTGAGTCTTCCACCATTAAAGAAGATCTAGCAATTGTTTGGTCTTCCCTTGTGAAAAACCTGTTGAATTTTGAACCCCCCCCAAAAAAAAGACTGAAGACTGAAAATGCAATACCGATTCAGATAAATAACAATTGCTACTAATTTCAGAATGACTGATATAATTTTCAAACACATGCTAGGTGGAAGAAATATTTTTTTATTTGTGAGTGTTTTTGCATAGAAGGAATTAAGTTATTTCTTTGGTATGATGGACTGTGTCTTAATGGTCAATATGCACAAATTTTCCAATATTTATATCAGTTGATTTGCTATTGGGCAGATGTTTACATATCTATATCACTCAATTTATTTTTTTATAATGACTTTAATGAAAATGTTTGGAAAGTATTGTGATTTCCAATTTAATTTGCACCAAGCGCACTCCCAGTCAGTCCCTATGAGCATGCATACCACTCAGGCCAGCTATCAAAATTATATATAGTAGAGAGAAAGAGACAAATGAATAATAGGTAAGAATTCATGCTATCTATAAATCAAATGCACATAATGTTTACCAATAAACAATATTATTATTTATGGTACAGTATTGCTATGATACAATACTGTACCATAAACAATACAGTTAGCAAGGAAAGTCCCTTTGGTTACTCCAGCTTTAATCCTTATGTACCTGATCAGCAGAACAGGGTGATCCTTCTTCTAATCTAAGCAGCATCATGGAGGAAACGGTTTGGTAGACGAGGTCCATGTCTCCAACAAACACAATATTCTGATTGTATGGAGATATTTTTGATCAGCAACTTTAATTATCCAAAATCCATAATTGCATTCCAAACTGTCATCTTCTCCAGAACCCTTCGTTAGCAGTTATAATTTAGAATGGAGGAAGAAGGTTAAAACCTGTTAGAAATCCTATTTTTCTAAAGCACCACACAGAGCAAACAAAGAGTACAGTCACCATGTGTTTTACTGCTCTGCTATTTTACTGTAACAGGAAACAGGAAACTCTACGAGGAACAAAAGAGCATAGAATATAGCATAGATAGCATAGATCCAAACTATTGGCTGAATACTACTGTAGTTGTTGCATAGAAATACATTCCAACCATGAATTCCAACAAAACCCCAAAATTAGGTCTCTTGCTGCGACTGTGACATAAGCAACTTAAACCTGACTTGGCAATAGATTGAACTGGTGGTAGGTTCTGTGCCTATTGGATTATAGGATGGCTTTAACTTTAGTGTTAAATAGAAAATTTGTTAGAAGAAGAAGGAGAAAGAGGTAGGTAGGTAGGTAGGTAGGTAGATAGATAGATAGATAGATAGATAGATAGATAGATAGATAGATAGATAGATAGATAGATAGATAGATAGATAGATAGATAGATAGATAGATAGATGGCTTTTTTTCTCATAGAACGGCCAGAATGGAGTTCCGGCACCTTTTTTGGATGGAACCTTGTAGGGTAGGCAAGGCGGGTTGTATGACATGTGAGTTCCGGCACCTTTTTTTTTTTTTNGAGAGAGAGAGAGAGAGAGAGAGAGAGAGAGAGAGAGAGAGAGAGAGAGAGAGATTAAACCTATGGAGAAAGAAGTAATGGATGAAGCCAGTGGTGGAATTCAAATATGTGAACAACCGGTTCTCTGTGTGGATGCCGCTTCCAGAAGTCCATTCTGGACCTGGGCAACAAAAAATTAGCTATCGGTTCTGCCGAAGTGGTGCAAACCAGCTGAATCCCACCACTGGATGAAGCCCATCATTCCCGGAACATAACAATGGTTGTATTTGAGATGTGTCTCTTGAGCAAAGCACACATACTGTATTTCTGGATAGAGAGAGTAGAAAATGAAGAGAAAAATGACAGTCTTTATATTAGCAAGACTAGAGATTAATTACAGTTACTTGTCCCCCCCCCCCCAATGATCTTTCTGGAAAGATACTGCTGCTTTCTATTCAATTCCTATAAGGGAAAGACACCCTGATTTTTTAATGAATTAAAAAGAAGAGGATGGCATAGAATTCAACGTATAAATGAAAATCACATTGCTGTCCATGTATTTTTCTATAGAAAAATGGGGGTGGGTTTTTCCTAGGTTTTTGTCTTGTGTACAAAATTTTGATGAGATTTTCAACTCTGCCTCTGCAATTAATTATTGGCCACAGATGATTTGCAAGGGATCTTTTATTAATAACTATTTTATTTAATGAAAGCAACATTTTGACTTCTTCATATTTTTAAGGGAAGGTTTCATACTATAGTTAAATGAAATAATCTCTGTATCTTTTTTTAACAGCCATAACACTGTGTATCAAAGAAGAACAATACTTTATATATCTGAAAAGAAAACTAATTATTCCCAACTAATTTACCTTTAAAATACGGAACTCACTTTGGATTTAGCGAGAATATAGTAATAGGGACAGATAAATTAGTTTTATTATTTGATATCCCACACCTTTTTTTAAAAAAAAAGCAGCAGGATTATCTTATAATTATCATGTTTTGCAGTAAATTTGGCGCACTGTAAAAATCAATATGCTAGTTTATTAAAAAAAAAAAGCTTTATAAGCAAATAGAGTAGATCTCCCTTCAAAATATAAATCGCATAGCAACAGAAGTAATGTGAAGGCAATTAAAAATAAGACTTTTTTTCCAATCCAATTCACAAACCAATACATATAAAGAGCCTGCATTTAAACAGTAACTGTTTAAGCTCCAAAGGATTTGCATGACATTGACAGGTGCCCGTTCTTAATTATAATGAAGCCAAAATGAAGGAATGTGCATTTTCACATCTCACAATGCAAGTTCTGCCCTTTTGTTATTGCATTATAATGGAATATGTAAGCATGTATGGGGCCGTTTATATCCTGCCATTATTATTTTTATAAATAACTCAAGACGGCAAACGCATACAATCCCACTTTCTCCTATTTTCCCCACAACAAAAACCCCATGAGATGGGTTGAACTGAAAAGAGAATGACTGGCCCAAAGTCACTCAGTTGGGCTTTCATGCCTAAGGTGGGACTAGAACTCACATTCTCCTGGTTATTAGCTAGGTGCCTTCACCACCAAACTAATTCAGTTTACATGGCAACACATACGCTCCATCCTGATAGGCCATTGGTAACATCTTAAATAGTGCCCTGTTTTGAGTCCTTCAGTAATATGGAGGGAATAGGAGATCTTGTTTTATGGATTAGACTTAATTGTGTGCTTGCTCTGTAATTTGTGATGCTTTTTTTGTAGATACTAAAACTGTTGATATTCAGAAGTGGCAACACTATGTTTAATTGCCACAAGGCATAGGAATGGCCACTTATTGGGATGGACTTAAAAAGGGATTGGATAAATATAGAGAGGAGGTTCTATCAGTCAGAATAGAACTGGGAGGGACCTTGGGGGTCTTCTAGTCCAACCCCCTGTTCAAGTAGGAAACCCTATACCATTTCAGACAAGTGGCTGTCCAGACTCTTCTTAAAAACCTCCAGTTATGTAGCACCCACAACTTCTGAAGGCAAGCTGTTCCACTGGTTAATTGTTCTCACTGTCAGGAAGTTTCTCCTTAAGTTCAGGTTGCTTATCTCTTTGATGAGTTTCCATCCATTGTTTCTTTTCTTCTGTCACAACAGCAGGTCCCTAAATGTTAGCTGCAATGGAACAATAATGGGACAGGATTATATCCCCATCTTTTCCTAGGGAACATCTGAGATGCAATCAATTAGCCACTGTGAGAAACAAACATTGAATTAAAATGGAGTTTGGCTTTACCCATCAGGGTTCTTCTTACGTTCTTATCTGCCTGGTTTTAGACAGCTTATTTATATGCCCACTAATTTTAGGGGAAGACCTGTAGCTTAGTTGTCTGCGATAGATCTCAGGTTCAACCAGAAGAAACAACAGATGAGACTTAAAAAACTTTGAGAACCCGTGGAGAGCCCTTGAAGGCCCACAGAGCAATCATGGACCATCATTCACGTCAAAGACAAAGCAGCAGAGGATCCAGGTGGGTGAGAGACAGTCTGCCGTAGCTACCAATGCTCTAGAGATGGTACAGAGGCCGAACAGAGAAGGTTTGAAGCATAGCAACACAGCATTCAATGCTCTTGTTTGATGCTATGGATGAGGAGATCATCAATTTGCATATTCAGAACTTCCGCTTTTCTATTCAGCCAAAGTATTAGGGCAAGGCACAGCTAGCCACAACTGCAGCAAAGACAATATGAGCTAGATGAGCGGGTGGCCTGATTGGAATCACAGGGGATTGGTTCCCCTTGAGGAGCTTAAATATATTCTGCTTTCCAAGCAGGGTTGGGGAAAAGTTGAGGAAAGAGATTAGGAACTTAATCAGAACTGCTGGAGTTGGGACAGCTGGTGTTTCATGCAAAAAGAAGAGGAGGTTTAGAAAGAGTTTTAATCCATTTGTTTCAAGTAAGGGAGAAGACAGCCAAAGGAGTTATTCTAAGTATGGTTTGTATTTAGTCAGACATTGGGGTTTGGGTGGATTTGTTGTTGTTTTGGGTGCCGCTAGTGGTGTGGTTCAATAAATTCATTTGATCTCCAGCTGCATATTTACTTATATAATTATTTCACCCAGTTTTGGGTAAAAGTCATTATTCTGTGCACATTAAAATAGCATGTTGGGACTCTGAATTGCTCAGGGAGGCCTAATGTTTGACTACCATGCATTGTCAAGGTCCATCATCAAAATCTGAAAGTAAAAAAATGAAGGGGGCTTATTTCCGGAGGAAGGAAAAACACCAACTAAGATAGCATATCTAGTAAACATAAAGAAATGGTTATCATCAGGAGGCACCTGTCAGGATTCATAGCAGAGAGAGAAAGAGAGATCTCAGTTCTCCAGTCATTTAACCCCATATTCAAGAATTGGTTTACCTAGCTGAAGACTCACCAATATGACTTGGCATGTTTAGTCTCTTTGATATAGACAAGATTGGACACATACACAAGATTCACTAAGATAACTTCATTGTTCTAGGACTGGCATATCAAACTCACAACGTCACGTGACATCGCGCGACATATCGGAACTTTTTCCCCATTGCCGGCAATGGGGTGGGCGTGGTTTCGGCATGACGTATCTGGCCCGTGGGGCAGCAGTTTGACATGCCTGTTCTAGGACATGCCCACACAATAGAGCCTCAATCTCTTTGTTAGCTCATTGTTGAGGCAGGCTGGACATGCTCCAATGTGCTTTGGCTCAAAAGTCGTGTTATCCTGACACAATAGAAGAAAACCTCTCCTTTGGACATTCTAGGTCAAGAAAGAGCCTTTAATAGTCAAGGATGTTCTGGACTCCAAGTAGCCCACTGAAGGACCATCCCTTGCAATTAGTGGTCTGGATTCTGTGGCTCTGTAGCCATCTGCTTTTGGATGCTGGAAAAAAGCAAGTCCTAGCTGGACATCTCATTCCTTCTACCTTCCACCCTTCCTACCTGCCTTCCTTCCAGGGTACTTCAACCTCATGGAAGATAAGAGGCAGTTGATACTCTTTCTAGTAAGTAGATGTTCCCTCTGATGGTGGCCTCAGTTGTGTTTCAGTTCACTTGGTGTCACAGGGAAAGCTATTCCATTGCTTGATAAATTCCCCTCTTCTCTCCGTTTTGACGCAAATGGATGAAACTGACCTGACAACAGAGCACCTTCTAAAAAACTTGAAGCAGGAAGAAGAGGATGAAACTGACCAGGATGGAATTGGCAAAAATTGCTGAGGTAAAGTAAAGAAAAAGTGGTGAGGGAACACTGTTTGGTCTGACAAGAGGAAAATCATACATAGATATTAAAAATAAATAAAAATAAAACCCTTCATACAGCTCTGTTGTCCAGGATTTACACGATACTATTTCTCCACGAAAGTCTAGCCTGAATATTTGCATCCATCTGAACCTATGAGTAGATCCCCAATCGATTGACATTATATTAGAGGGATTTTTTTTGTTTTCTGGCTTTTAATTATTTCATCATTGCATCAAAACACGGTAACTCCCCGCTTGACCTGTATTATAGTGAAGAAAAGATAGTAGTCAGGATGGGGTGATACCTGGTTGACCAGCCATGCTTTCTATAGGTATGTTAGTGGAAGAACTATAGAAAGTGATCTAGAAGGATCGAGTAAAGATGAAATAGCAAAACTAATCTCTGAAGGATGAATGCATTGAGAAGAAAAGAAAGACGAAGAAATGTTGAGATTCCCAGAAAAAGAGAAGTAAGGATTTTAAAGTATAGTTTATTATCTGGAGTTTCAGTCTGGTCAAAGGGAGGATAGTTTGCAAGAATAGGAAGATATAGCGAACATTATTTCCATAAAATAAAATCAGTCAGATTTCCTTTTAATGTAACTCCTATCTTTAATTTATTTTATTCATTACTTCTTACCCTTTTGCTGCACTTTACATAACATTACTTAAGCCAAAAGGAATAGAGTGATGGCTATATATGCCTATTAATGTGTTTGGATGTGTTTGCACATATGTGATTATAAATTAGGAATTATTATATTTGGATTAAACCACTTAAAATTCTTTTGTACTTCCTTGCTGCCCCTTCCTGGTTCTCCACATTTTTGCAACCTAGATATGTCAGCCTTAATTTACGATGAGAATTACTATCTAAAAATTAACTACAAGTTGTTTCTTATGTCTCTTTTGCTGCATCGCTTCTATTGCCATCAGTTTATCATAAGGTTCTGTTGCATTTTTGCCTACCCTTCTTTTTACTTTTATATGAATGCCTAGGTTCAAGGTCTGACAAATCTCACATTCCACCTCATGTATATGAAGGAATAGATCTGTCTTCACCTTTCTATATGTTGCTGAGACAGCAGTTCTCAAATGGCCCGATACAGGGTCTTCGTGCTTTTGCCCAATTTTGCAATGAGGAGCATCTAGATATTACCTATAATAAAACCAATGTAGTTTTCTTCTCAACTCCTGGAGAATTAATAGTTCTAACCAGTGCTTTTTTTCTAAAAAAAAAAAAAGGTGCCGGAAATCACACATGTCATACACCCCGCCTTGCCTACCCTACAAGATTCCATCCCCAAAAGGTGGTGGAACTCCGTTCTGGGCATTCTATGAGAAAAAAAGCCCTGGTTCTAACACTGATCAACTTAAGGTCATGAGATACTAGGGCATTCATTTCAAAGATCTGGCAACCTGAAACCATCAGCAACAGGAAGTCACAGCTAAGGCCCTGAAACTCACAAAAGCAATTTTATGTCTTGCCAATTGTAATGGCAACAACTACTTCCCTGCTGCTACAAATATTTTCAGAGCCAAGATAATCAGCCACTTGGTTTATTACACACAGATTTGCTACTATGGAGACTTAACCCCAATTGAGACAGATCAATCTAAGTTGCTGAGAGCTCTGCTGTGCAGGCTCACCATGTATCCAGTTCCTTGTGGAGGCCATAATCTAACTTAATTTCTCTGATAACCCATGATTTGATTTGCTACCTGAGATATTAACTTAAATGGATATTTCTGGTAATGCAGTAGCTTCCCTGCAAATTATCTTGCAGGGTAATTTTACACCCTCGTAGATCTACAGCAGTGGTCCCCAATCTTTTTGGCACCAGGAACCAGTTTCGCCCGCTGCTCACCTCCGGCTGTGTGGCCGGTTCCTAACAGGCCACAGACCGGGGGTTGGGGACCCCTGATCTACAGAACTATAGGCTACCAGCCCACCATTGAACTTCATTGGCCCTGTGAGTACTTGGTCTGCACTGAAGGAAAGGATCCCCAGTAATGATGTCCAGAAGGATCTCAGTAGAGTGCCATTCATGGATTAACAAACCCGCTTAACAAAGACTTTTCTGCCACGCTAAATATTTAACATGTTTTCTACCTCTTTCATGGAAGAGTGTTTTTCCTCATTGTTGTCAAATTCTGCTGCCCTCATTGTTACAGGACTGATTTTTAAAATATCCGTGCGCAGAAAAGACTCTGCCCCTTCTTATTGGAAGAAATCAGGGCTTTTTTTTTCATAGAACGCCCAGAACGGAGTTCCGGCACTTTTTTTAGATGGAACCTTGTAGGGTAGGCAAGGCGGGTTGTATGACATGTGTGAGTTCCGGCACCTTTTTTTTTTTTTAACAAAAAAAGCACTGGAAGAAATAGAAACAGCTTTCACGCAATGTGGTGAATTGATCTAAGGATGCTTTTCCCGCCTCATTCTCCTAACATCTCCAAGGAAGAGAAAACTTTCGTACTTTTAGCTGACTGACAGATCTCCAGATATTTCCAGAAGAATTCCCAAATGTATTGCAATTACTGTCGCTATTGGATGCTCCATTGACTCTAGCAGTTTGAGGAACTTCATTACTTTTATATTATCAGGTGAGTAACTACCTTGGTATATATCACTGATTTTATAGTTCTCTGGTACATTTGTCTATGAATTCAATCAATCAATAAAATAGTACATTACAAAGTAGAAAAGCCAACAGATTATTTGGTACAGTATATTTCAGCAAAGTAAAAAAAACAAAACAGTCACTGTATAGGATCCAAACTGGGTCGATCATCGAGATCGAGGTTTAGCCTTCTGAGCTTTTGGATTCGTGCTGGACCCCATCCTCAGGGAACCTCTCTCTAGCAGTGGGAGAAATTCCCTGAGGATGGGCTCCAGCACAAGTCCAAAAGCTCGGAAGGCAAAATCTCTGGTCCTGGTGACCGATCCAGATTGGATTCTGTAATATCCTGGGAAGGGACCTTGGAGGTCATCTAGTCCAACCCCCTGCTCAGGCAGGAAACCCTATACCATTTCAGACAAATGGCTGTCCAGTCTCTTCTTAAAAACTTCCAATGTTGGAGCATTCACCGCATCTGGAGGCAGGTTGTTCCACTGGTTAATTGTTCTCACTGTCAGGAAGTTTCTCCTTAGTTCTAGGTTGCTTCTCTCCTTGATTAGTTTCCACCCGTTGCTTCTTGTCCTGCCTTCAGGCGCTTTGGAGAATACCTTGACTCCCTCTTCTTTGTGGCAACCCCTGAGATTTTGGAACACTGCTATCATGTCACCCCTCATCCTTCTCTTCATTAGACTAGACATACCCAATTCCAGCAACAGTTCCTTATATGTTTTAGCTTCCAGTATATTTGCCTTCATTTGTGAGTACACTGTACAGTTCGGAGTTTCCTGGTTCTTTGATGTGGAAAATCCCTGTGATTGTTTTCTTTTCTCTCCCCGATCCTAAAACTTTCTCCAAATGTCAAGATGTGGCACATATGTCCACTTCCTATCCAGAATACATATAGTTTTGTACAACAATACTGTTAAGGTTTGTGATAAATAGGTGTTCCAGATTTGCATTCATTGTTGATATCAGCAGTGTGGCTAGGATTGGATGTCAAGGACAAATGCGAAGAACATGCAGTGATGGAACCCTCAGTTGTACCACAATATCTGAGTTGACATAGGCTTGTAAGGGCCGGTAGCGCTATTATTGTTTACTACTTTGCATCCTCGTGTTCTTATTTTTGAAATCGTATCCAGTAGCTAGTTTAATATTCCTCTCATCACTGAAACTCATTATGTGCCTTTTTTTAAAAAAAGAAAAAAATAGGTTTTCCTGTCACAAAATGGTACTTATTTTCAAATAAAATCTGTGTCTGCCCAGAAGCCTTTCCTTCAGCATCAAGTCATTGAATCTGGAATCTGAGATTATCTTGCTGCCGTTAATTACAATATGTGGAATCATTTGGCAATATGCCAAATACATTATAGGAAGTTTTTTTTTAAAAAAAAAAACCCTCATCTGTATATGACTAGAGTGGGGGGTAATTAGTATAATTTGCATTTGAATATAAACTTAATTAGTATCGTATTTTGAAACAATATTTAAAACCAAACTTAGTATTAAATCATTAAAATATATTGTTCACCAAATTTTGCAGTATAATTTAGAGGTTTTTTAAAAAAAACACAAAAAAAACATTACGGGCAGTCCTCGACTTACAACCGTTCATTTAGTGACCGTCCAAAATTACAAGGGCACTGAAAAAAGTGACTTGTGACCATTTTTCACACTTACAACCCTTGCAGCATGCCGGTGGTCACATGATCACGCTTGGCAATTGACTCATATTTACGACAGTTGCAGTGTCCCGGGGTCTTGTGATGCCTTTTTGCGACCTTCTGACAAGCAAAGCCAATGGGGGAAGCCGGATTCACTTAACAACCGTATTGCTAATTTAACAACTGCAGGGATTCACTTAACAACTGTGGCAAGAGAGGTCATAAAATGGGGCAATCCCCCATTAACAAATGTCTCGCTTAACAATGGAAATTGTGTGCTCCATTATGGACGTAAGTCGAGGATACTTGTATGTCCGTCTACCTTTTTTCAGATCAACCCACCAATTTGGCATTGGCCACAACTGTGCATATTATGGAAAGCTCCACATATACATTCATGAAAATAAGGAAGAAAATGCATTGTGTTAGAAAAAAAAATTGTTTTTCTTGTGACGCTGTATTCATTAGTCAAGAGCTTTTTCAGAAGGTACTCGCGTGGCCAATGTACAACATCGCACGAATTTTAGTCTGGCAAAACAGTTCTCAAGTTTAACAAAGCAACTGTGACATATTCATAAATATCAGAAAGAGCAAGAAACCAAAGTCGACAGATTCATTTATCTTGAACATAGTCACGGTTTCTGGGGGAAATGCTTCTGAGAGGCCTCTTTGTCGCAATCGTTGCTTTACACGAATGCTTGTATTCGTATGTATTTGTTATTTGTAGCACCATTTAAACATGTCATTCTTTTGTTAATTGTGTGTGATTAAGAGACTTCAACTATTCAGAGTGAACTGAATCCAACCCATGAACAGAAGCCATGCGCGCCAATAGCAGCAGTTGATGTTCATTGGAAAAATAACCACGCCTGGTTTGGAAAAAAATCTAAAGTCCCATTTCTTAAGGCAGAAAACATAATAAATGTATTCAAAGATTCAAGCAACAGAAACCCACTTCATCCCGTGTCTTAGCAATCCATTTAACAACAAATGATATTCTTAACCTGGACACACAGATCTGGGGAAATTCAGAAGCTAAGATAGTGCCTTGATAGAAACAGCTTGCTTGTTCTTTCAATGTTAAGGTTAGCTTTTAGAATACAGCTCACTGAAATGTCATCTTTTTAGTAATATTTATTAAGATATTATAATATTATTTATAAGGTATTTCCTAAGAGAGTTCCTAGAAATTTTGATTTAGCAGATAGCTCACTGAAATTTTGAATTTTGAAAATAGAGGAATTTTCTGATAGTGAGAGCAATTTATCAATGGAATAGCTTGCTTCCTGGGGTTGTGAGTACTCCAGCACTGGAGGTTTTCCAAAATAGACCGGGATAGTATTTAGCTGGGATAGTATAACCATTTGGCTGGGATAGTATAAACCTCCTGCTCCTAGGTTGGACTAGATGACCTCCAAGGTCCTTTTCAGACCTATGATTCTATGACGTTCTGAATCAAAGACATTCTGTTTCTAAAGATTTGTTTGGATGACATAGGTGCATCCGAGAACGTGTTAAAATCTCACACTGTGATTCACTCTGTGTTACAGAAATCGAGAGACAAAAGAGTTTTCTGCCCACTGCAATCAGCTGTTCCCATCTGCCCTAGAAAGTCCTCTATCCTTCCACAGCACATTTTAAAGGGGCCCCAGGAGACGTATGAGATGAATTGGAAATTACCTTCCCCAGCACCACTGAGAAAAATCAGTTTCACAAGGGATAAAGGGATGTGGAGAAATGACATTCAAGCTCATCCTAATTTATCCTGGGGGAGCGGGAGTGGGGGGGGGAAGCATATGAATGCTGGATGTTGTCCTTCCATAGGAGACGTCGTGTGGATGTATATCAGTGGTTATCTCCGTAGCTATACATGGCTTCGAGTTTGTTCCCTTTTCCTGGGCAATAAAGGTAAAACATTAGTCTGTGAATAATAGAATGATGAATGACACGGGATCTCTTTGAAAAGAAAGGAGCTCTCCAGAGTTATTTGGAAGAATGAAGATTTCTTTGTGGGCAGTAGCAATGTTTCTGTTTAGTTATATGTTACTGGAATATTGTTCCTTGGATATTGTTTTCTTCAGAAAAAACAGCATTCAAACATGATAGGGATAGGCAAATAATTTTGTTATTTTTTTAAAAAAAATCCCAATCCATAAGCTTCAGAGAAATAATCTCTGCTTTTATCAGCCCTTCAAGGCAGTCCAAGCAAGAAACCAATACGAATGCTACCTTTACTCTAAGGCAGTGGTGGCAAAGCTATGGCACGGGTGCCAGAGGCGGCACTCAGAGCTCTCTCTGTGGGCACGCGCGCAATCACCCCAGTCCTAGGGTTTTATAAAACCTTTTTGCTTTAGGCCTCCATCGCCATGTGCACAAAAAAAAAGGTTCAACCAATCAGTCAATTTCAACTTCTCACAGGAAAAAAAAAGATCTTGCAAAGTTGGAATTGATTGATTGAACTTTTTAGTCGCACCCAGTCTGCTGTTACCACCGCAGCCACGCCCACCCAATTGGCCACATCCACCCAATGGGCCACACCCACCCGGCACCCGACGATGCATAAGTGGGTTTTGGGTTGCAGTTTGGGCACTCGGTCTCTAAAAGGTTCACCATCACTGCTCTAAGGTTATAGTAACAGAATCTTGCAGGTATGAAAATGCATCTTTGTCTTGACTTTCCAGGAGATTAGAGAGGCTCCGAAGTGCCTTCAGACTTGCAAAATTCTGTTACTATAACCTTGTAATAATAATAGTACTAATACGTGTAACTTTGGTTTCCTAGTCTGGTCTACATTGGAGGACTGACATCAGGAAGGACAATATCATATAGTTTCCTCTTTTTACTTTTACTGTTATTATCTCTTTCTCCTGAGGTCAGATACATGTGGATGCAGCTCTTTTACTGGTGGACTAGTCTCATCTGTATTCTATGAAAACATGTTTGCTGGTCTTTTTTTAACAAGGGCACCCTCACAGAGATACAGAGACAAGCCTATTGTTGTTTGATAATAGGCTTTCCTATTTGATAATATTTGATAATGGGCTTTCCTATTTTCCTGGTTTGACGTTGCTTCATTACTTTAGACCCTTGTATAGGGTGGGTTCGTTCCAAGGATCAAACAGAAAACCTTTGGTTTGTGTGAGATCACAAGCGGTTGCCATGGAAATAAAGGGGATTTTTGCAACTGCGCGTTCCATCCACTGACTGTTCAGAGTTAGGAACCGTGTTCCGGTGGGATATGTTTAATGATGGCATAGAAGAATGTCCTGAATAGGCTTTCTCTCTGAACCTTGGGGATCCCTTACCAGACAATCATTGTCTGCCCTCCTCTCCGTCCCTTTCTCTTCTTCCACTGCTTTTGGCTCTGCGCGGTGACCATAGCAACTCCTATAGCCAATACAAGGCCAGGTTGATGCTTCGTGGCTACTTCAGTTGTTCAGACAAAATCCTGCCGTTTCTCTCCTTACTACTTCCAATATAAATAGGCAGGGGTTTTGTTGGGTTTTTTTGCTTGCCATCTCCATTAGCATTTTTCCCTTGCATCTGTGCTGTACAATTATTTTATCTGGGGAATGTGGTGCCAAGAGACATCAGCTGGGTTATAATTAGCTTTGTGCCGGCAGTGCTCAAAAGCTACTGACAAGTGGCACTCAGAGAAGGTGTAAAATAATTTCTTCCTGCACTCTGGAAAGCAGTAAAGGAACAGTTACTTGTGCCCTGACTGCTGTGAATGGCTCAAAGAAGGATTCTGGTTGATCCCTTGATTTTATATGAATAAGGGGCAGGGGTGGTGGGAAGAAATAACCCTTATTGTGATGTTAGCAATCTTGGCTCCACTTCATAGAATAACTGGCCCTGAGAACAGCTGGAAATCGATAGTGTGCATTAAGAAGTATTGCTTGGTTTTTTTCAAAATTAAAGTATCTTACTTAAGAAGATATCTCATTATTTCCTTATGTGGTTCTATGGGGTATGTCTTTTTTTTTTTTAAGGTATAAGTTCCATTTAGGCGTTTGTGTAAAAGGCAAACCATCACAGAGGATTCAATAACTGTGGCCGGACTTATTAATACAATCCTGATAAATAGGTGGGTACTTTATTACAATAACGCATAAGATGCTTAAATCAGTGTTGAAGCAGAAAGATGGCAGCTTTATTGGACTGTGGTTGCAGTGTGCAGCCACAGTCTTATACACATTTTCCTGGTAGTACATGCCTCTGAACATAGTGAGGTTTTTTTGAGTAAGTATATCCTGTAAATGGAGCAGCTATGTCCCACTGCACAACTGCCGTGATGGGATTTTTGATTTAACAGTAGAGCAATTCAAAATCTGTTCAGACTGTCTTCTCTCTCTTTTATCCCTACTGAGAACCTTAAAATGAGGCATTAAGAGCAACATATTCTCAAGAGGCAAATATTTGCAAATGATCCATATTCAAATATATATATATATACAGACAACAATTAGAGGCATTGCGTGTTGCAGGATCTCCTTCAACTGTCAGATCAGTAATTAAAGCAATTACCTAATTTAGAGTGCTAGAATTTCAGTAGTTGATTGATTGATTGGTTCTTTTGGCTCTAATTCAGCCCATACAGGATTCTGCACTGTTGCTATGTAGGAAGAATAGCAATTCTNCCACTCAGTCTTGGAAGGGTTGAGCCTGAGTCTGTTCCTCCCCATCCAGACCCGTATGGCCTCCAGGCAACGGGTCATCACGTCAAGGGCATCGTTGGGGTGGCCTGGGGTGGAAATGTACAGCTGCGTATCATCAGCGTACTGATGGAAATCCACCCCAAAGCCACGAATGATCTCCCCCAGCGGCTTTACATAAATACAGAGACAAGCCTATTGTTGTTTGATAATAGGCTTTCCTATTTGATAATATTTGATAATGGGCTTTCCTATTTTCCTGGTTTGACGTTGCTTCATTACTTTAGACCCTTGTATAGGGTGGGTTCGTTCCAAGGATCAAACAGAAAACCTTTGGTTTGTGTGAGATCACAAGCGGTTGCCATGGAAATAAAGGGGATTTTTGCAACTGCGCGTTCCATCCACTGACTTCAGAGTTAGGAACCGTGTTCCGGTGGGATATGTTTAATGATGGCATAGAACAATGTCCTGAATAGGCTTTCTCTCTGAACCTTGGGGATCCCTTACCAGACAATCATTGTCTGCCCTCCTCTCCGTCCCTTTCTCTTCTTCCACTGCTTTTGGCTCTGCGCGGTGACCATAGCAACTCCTATAGCCAATACAAGGCCAGGTTGATGCTTCGTGGCTACTTCAGTTGTTCAGACAAAATCCTGCCGTTTCTCTCCTTACTACTTCCAATATAAATAGGCAGGGGTTTTGTTGTTTTTTTTTGCTTGCCATCTCCATTAGCATTTTTCCCTTGCATCTGTGCTGTACAATTATTTTATCTGGGGAATGTGGTGCCAAGAGACATCAGCTGGGTTATAATTAGCTTTGTGCCAGCAGTGCTCAAAAGCTACTGACAAGTGGCACTCAGAGAAGGTGTAAAATAATTTCTTCCTGCACTCTGGAAAGCAGTAAAGGAACAGTTACTTGTGCACTGACTGCTGTGAATGGCTCAAAGAAGGATTCTGGTTGATCCCTTGATTTTATATAAATAAGGGGCAGGGGTGGTGGGGAGAAATAACCCTTATTGTGATGTTAGCAATCTTGGCTCCACTTCATAGAATAACTGGCCCTGAGAACAGCTGGAAATCGATAGTGTGCATTAAGAAGTATTGCTTGGTTTTTTTCAAAATTAAAGTATCTTACTTAAGAAGATATCTCATTATTTCCTTATGTGGTTCTATGGGGTATGTCTTTTTTTTTTTTAAAGGTATAAGTTCCATTTAGGCATTTGTGTAAAAGGCAAACCATCACAGAGGATTCAATAACTGTGGCCGGACTTATTAATACAATCCTGATAAATAGGTGGGTACTTTATTACAATAACGCATAAGATGCTTAAATCAGTGTTGAAGCAGAAAGATGGCAGCTTTATTGGACTGTGGTTGCAGTGTGCAGCCACAGTCTTATACACATTTTCCTGGTAGTACATGCCTCTGAACATAGTGAGGTTTTTTTGAGTAAGTATATCCTGTAAATGGAGCAGCTATGTCCCACTGCACAACTGCCGTGATGGGATTTTTGATTTAACAGTAGAGCAATTCCAAATCTGTTCAGACTGTCTTCTCTCTCTTTTATCCCTACTGAGAACCTTAAAATGAGGCATTAAGAGCAACACATTCTCAAGAGGCAAATATTTGCAAATGATCCATATTCAAATATATATATATATATATACAGACAACAATTAGAGGCATTGCGTGTTGCAGGATCTCCTTCAACTGTCAGATCAGTAATTAAAGCAATTACCTAATTTAGAGTGCTAGAATTTCAGTAGTTGATTGATTGATTGGTTCTTTTGGCTCTAATTCAGCCCATACAGGATTCTGCACTGTTGCTATGTAGGAAGAATAGCAATTCTNAGGCTTAAAGCAGCTGAAGAGAATGCAGGTGCCAAGTTGCCTAAGGCCTGCTTTAGAAATTGGCAACTCAGTGGTTGCTATAAAGCTGGTGCAAGGCAGGAAACATTAAAGTTGTAAAATTAAATAGCCAATTATAGGCCCTAGGGCAGCGGTCCCCAACCTTCATGGCTTGATGGCCCGGCTGGGGGGAGGGGAGAGGAGAGGGGAACCTGGCCATGCAAACAGTGGGCTGGTGCCCCTATGCACGCAGCTCTATTCACGCAAGAGAGAAGCCTTTGGGTGCGGTGTCATGCTTCTTCAGGCTTCTCCATGCCAAAAGTTTTTGCAAAGGAACGGAAGGCCTGAGGCAGCGCGAGATCTCTCCCTCAAAGCCTTTCATCTGTTTGCAAAAGCTTTTGACACGGAGAAGAGAAGATATTAGGGGCTGAGGCTCATGCACCTTCAGATATTAGGGGCGTTGGGAGCAGGTGGCTTGGCGGCCCGGCTGGGTGGGGGAGAGGGGAACTGGACCGCATGAATGGTGGGCTGACGCACGCGTGCATCTTCACTCACACAAGAGAGAAGCCTTTGGGGTGCCGCTCGTGTGAGTGGAGCTGCAAGCATGCACTGGCCCGCCTCATGCAGCTGAGTTCCAAATAGGCTACAGCCCAGTAATGTGCCGCATCCCGGGGGTTGTGGACCCCTGCCCTAGGGGAAAAGAAAATTAAGAGTTAGGTGACCTCTCCTGAAAGACCTGCTGGTTCCAGGTTATATTTTAAACAATCCCACCCTCTAAATCAGGGGTGTCAAACTGGCAGCCCGCGGGCCGGATGCGTCACCTGCAGCCCACGCCCACCCAGCTCTGCAAAGGCAAAAAAAGTCACGATACGTCACAATACGTCACGTGATGCAATCGAGTTTGACACCCGTGCTCTAAATAATGGAGGGAGAGGGGGGGAGAAACAATTTCGGGTCTAGCTAAGCAAAAGAAAGGTGGGTGTTTGGAACTAGTAGCGAACGGGTATCTCCTTCCGCTGACAGATTACTCATGAATAAGCCAAAGGCAGGCTGCACGAGATGGAAAAAACTCTGATGTATCAGTGGGCAGCTTGACACAAATGGTAGATGAAAAGCTGGAAGCTAATGAGAGAATTGTTCTATGGCAGTGGTGGCGAACCTATGGCACAGGTGCCAGAGGTGGCACTCAGAGCGCTCTCTGTGGGCACGCGCGCCGTTGCCCCAGTCCTAGGCCTTCATCTGGTTTTTATAAAACCTTTTCACTTTAGGCCTCCGCCACCGTGTGCAAAAAAAAAAAAGGTTCAATCAATCAGTCAATTTCAACTTCTCGTGGGAAAAAAAAAGATCTTGCAAAGTTGGAATTGATTGATTGAACTTTTTAATCCCACCCAGTCTGCTGTTACCACCGCAGCCACGCTCACCCAATGGGCCACACCGACCCAATGGGCCACACCCACCCGGCACCCGACGATGCATAAGTGGGTTTTGGGTTGCAGTTTGGGCACTCGGTCTCTAAAAAGTTTGCCATCACTGCTCTATGGCTTTGGCTAGGAGTGATTGGAGGCTTGGATAGCCAGGAAAGGAGATGAAGACTAGAGTGGGAGGTTCCTGAAGAAGAGTGGTGCCTGAGATACCTGAGTTTGTATGCTGTAATGGTGGAGCAGGGATAAGTGGCTTGGTTTAGTATCTCCTAAGTTTCAGAAATGTGCTGCAGATCCCCACTGCTAACACTGAACATCTAGATGACCGTCACCCTTGAGGTCAGTAGCATCATTTAAAATCCCTAGTGCATTTGTCTTATACCGTTCATGCGTCTATACCTTGTTTCCTCGTGACAGAAGTGAACCCTATTCACAACTAGAAATCCACAACTAGAAGTGGGAAGCTGGTGGGAAGTTGAGCAACAGACTCAGTTAAAATAAATATTATGGGAGCTGGAAATGATTCCGCTTTCAAAATCTCAGAGGGGGAGGGAATCGGCTCTAAAACATAAGACTGGTTTCTGTGTTATAGCAGGGACTAAAAATAGAGCATGTGGAAAACTGAATTAGATGATACATAATTCTGTGCATGTATGAATGTGTGTGCTGTATATGTTGAGGACATACTGTACGTTGGCAAGGATGTTGGAGATCAGCTTTGGAAGTTCTGCTTGTATCCATTCCACTCTCCGATAAGAAGCGTAAGATTGGCCAGTGCAAAAGGTGAGGTCCTTCTAGAGGTGCCTATCCTTCAAATGTAGAATTCAATCCCAACTTAACTATGTATGGTTTGGATCAATTTGGGTCTTTAAACCCATTCTTTACATCCGTACGTTTCTGCTCTTGTTTGTAGAAAGAACCTAGATCAGACATGTCAAACACAAGGCCCGGGGGCCGGATGCAGCCCGCGAAGTGGTTTCATGTGGCCCGTGAAGCCATCCTGGAAACAGTGAGGGAATGGCACCTGCTGCCTTGGCCCTGGCCCAGGCCGGCCGGGAGGGAGCCAATGTACAATTTTGTGGTGGCCATCTATGCAGAAACGCATTCAGTCTTAGCTCCATAATCCCCCCCCCCGCATGGCCTGAGAGGAACACCATGCCTTGTCACTTGCCCTGGTCCCACCCCTTTCTGCCAGAGACCCTCAGATCTGTCCCACTCCTGCCCAGGCCCCCACAGGCACCCTTGATGCGAATGATGTAGAGCTGGCCACACCCACCCAGTAGGCCACACCCACTCCATCCACACCCACCCAGTAGGCCACACCCACCCTGGCCACACCCACCCGGCCCCCTGAGGGCAACCGCAGTGTTGATGCGGCCCTCAATGAAAGTGAGTTTGACACCCCTGACCTAGATGTTTCTGAACTGATTTTGCCACTGGTTGAAAATGGTTCTTAATGTTTTAAATACCACAGGTAGTCCTCAGCTTAGAGCAATTCTTTAGTGACTGTTACAAAGTTACAACGGCACTGAAAGAAGTGGCTTATGACTGTTTTTCACACTTACAGTACAACTGCGGCAGGGTCCCCATGGGTCATGTGATCAAAATTCAGATGCTTAGCAACCAGCATGTATTTATGATGGGTGGCCGCGTCCCTGGGGTCATGTGATCAACTTTTGCAAAGTCAGTGGGGAAGCCGGATTCATTTAACAACTGTGTAACTGAAACAACCGCAATGTTTTACTTAATAACTGTGGCAAGAAAGATTGTAAAATGAGGCAAAACCTACTTAACAAATGTCTCACTTAGCAATATATATTTTGGGGTCAGTTGTGGATGTAAGTTGAGGACTACCTGTACTGCATTTATTTATTGACCGGTCAAAAGTCTGTCTTGTACTTTTTTGGCATCCTTTAAAATATCTAGACATGTTGTTTGGAGTACCACGTTCTTCCTAGAATAGGTTAAAAAATAATGCATAATGAGTGGCAAGCTGTAAATTCTGCTATTTTGTTTTTCATTGATGCTCTTCCTTTCCTGGTGCCCTCAGGATGTCATACTGGGTTGCCCCCACAATACTCATTACAAACTTGCAACAGACCTGATAAATCTAGACCAGTGGTGGCGAACCTATGGCAGGCGTGTCAGAGGTGGCACTCGGAGCCCTCTCTGTGGGCACACGTGCCGTTGCCCCAACCTTGCTTCCCCCCGTAATCCCCTCCTCACTAGCAGCCCCCCTGGAGGAGAGTTGCCCCCGAGCGTGGCCTACGCGGAGCAGCACAGCCATGGCAGCCAGGCAGCATAGGCAAGACTCTTCCCTCAGGTCCCATCGCGCACAGTTGATGCTGCGGGGCGCGGACAGAGGGCGTGGCCACCATGGCGCTGCTGGGCTGCCTGGGCAATCTGCGGCGGGCCCTGGAGGCGGTGAGTGGCCTTGTGGGCAGGCAGGGTGGGGGCGGGGCAGGGGGCGGGGTCAGTTTGGGGGCACTCGGTCTCTAAAAGGTTCGCCATCACTGATCTAGACAGTAATTGGTCCAGGATTGCCCAATAAACATTGGGTGTTGGATCGGGGGTGTTATTCAATATCTTTTCAGCCAAAAGCCAACAAATTAACCACCCTGCCTTTGTATGTATGTCACATAGCAGCCTATATTTACACATTCATTCAAGGTATTAAAGACATGCATTTTTTAAAAAGCCATTTTTAATTGTAATTTGATTTCTGAGCTGGGACAATGCCATTAACTATTTTTTTTTAAAAAAAAGCAAGCAGTATTTAAAAGCAAGCAAAAACTGAAAGCTCTTTAACCCTGCAGCAGTGACTTTGGCAACTTTGACAGACAAATGTTTTAGCTTCATTTCTCCTGTTCCTCTGACAAGTACATGTGATAATACTGAAGCCGTGAGAAGAATCTTAATGAGGGAGTCTCGGCATCTCCACCCTCTCCTCTGTGTGGGAATCAGATGATGAAGTATCTAGTGGCATAAGTGCCGAGGGGAGAGGGCGAGAATATTAATCTGTCCACCTCCAAACATTTGATTCATAAGAAGTACAGCCACAGGTCATAGGAAAGGTGGACTTACTGTATACTCTTAGCAAAGGAATATTTGTGCTACTGTAATGCTTCCATTTTGGTAATATGTGAGGTTTTGAAAACTCAGGGTAGGACAAACAACCTCTAGCCTTCATTTTAAAAAATAATGAGGATCTTTCCATCATTACAACAACTCAAAAAAGAGGGATCCAAACAAACCCTATACAAATGAATATTGTTTTCCTCTCGTCCAGTTTTTGCATGCAGATTGCATGCACATCCAACTGCATCCAGTTTTGGTTACCACATTACAACAAAAATATTGAGAACTTTGGAAAAAGTGCAGAGAAGAGCAACTAGGATGATTAAAGGCCTGGAGACTAAAACATATGAAGAACGGTTGCAGGATTTGAGTTTGGCTAGTCTAGAGAAAAGAAGGACTAGGGGTGACATGATAATAACATTCCAAGATTTGAGGGACTGCCACAAAGGGGGGGGGGGTCAACTTATTTTCCAAAGCACCAGAAGGCAGGACAAGAAACAATGGGTGGAAACTAATCAAGGAGAGAAGCAACCTGGAATTAAGGAGAAACATCTTAACAGTGAGAACAATTAGCCAGTGGAACAGCTTGCCTTCCGATGTTGTGAGTGCTTCATCACTGGAGGTCTTTAGGAAGAGACTGGACAGCCACTTGTCTGAAATGGTATATGGTCTCCTGCTTGAGCAGAGGGTTGGACTAGAAGACCTTCAGGCTCCCTTCCAGTTCTATTCAGATTGTGATTCATCTATTTTGTTGATATGTCAATGAGAAAATATCAGCCTTGGTTGAGTTTGTCAAAAATGTCATGTCGGGAATGATTATCTATTTGTCTTGCTTTTAGCTACTTAATTAATTAGACAGTTAATAGAAACACTCATTCTCAACTCAGGTCAATATGTGCAATTTTTAATAGCATCCAATAAGGATTTTTTTCTAAGTTAAATCAAGCTACGCAAATGGGCAAAGTTAATTTAAAATAAACACCTATTATTTCAAATATCCTTTCTTAATGAAGAAACCCGCAACATCAAAACAGAGAAAATAATCACTCCAGTTAGCAGAATTTAGGCTCAGCCTCTCCAAATATCCTGCCAGTCCAAACTGAAGTTTTGTCAAGATTCTTCTTCCAATTGAAACTTGCATTTTCTCCGCAGAGATAGTGCAGAGTTACCTGCTGAACTGCCATTGGCCACCATGATTATTCCTGATCAATTTTCTCTGCTGATATTGGCCAGATGGTTGCAGGACTGATGATGATACCCTCATTTCCCTATTTGGGACAGGAAGATTTTGAAGTCAGTATAATTATTATTTTATTTACAGAATTTCAAAAACAGCCTATAATTCTTCTTTATTATTATTATTATTATTGGAAATAGAGGGATGGAAATCAGGACTTCAATGTTATATACAGTTCTTTATAATAGTGACTTTAGTACCACAGTGCTTTTAGATCTCAGAGTGACTTGGCTTTCTATTCAAATTTACCCAAGCAATTTTGACACAAAACCCCCAGCTAGTGAGTGATTTCCCAGCAGATCTTCCCCATTATGCCACTGCTATGTCATGACTGGCTTTCCACTTTTTGCTGTTTCCATGACAACCGTGATCTTTGATCTGCAAAAGAATAATAATGCATCACTAAGAGGTAGAAAACATTTTTGGGAACAGAAAGTGTAGTTCCCTCAAAGGAATAGATTTCAGACAGCAGGGCACTTACGATTAATCAGTATCATAATTGCAAGAACACAGGATAAATATGAATTCCTGTTGACGGCAGACCGCAAGCAACGTCTTCTAATTTTCTAGGCTCCACAGAAAAACTTGAAAATACGGGAAGCCTGTTTACAATAGCAACATCATTAGCCAGTATTCAAATCCTGCTGTGATTAGGAGTAGTAATGAAATTATAGCACAAAAGAGGCCTTGCTGTAAATATAAGAACTAGGACGGCTTGAGAAAGATTTAGGGGCAGTTGAGAAAACGGATATTGGTCTAAGTATCAGAGGATAGCAGGGGTTTTTTGTACCATATTCAAGAAACAAATTTAAGAGAATCTGTAGTCATGAAGTCTTTGGGATTCTCCTGTCCAGTGTCAGGAGCAACTAGCACTTATGTTTGCATAATGTCTGCAACCAAATCTGATTCCAAATTCGGCTGTGGGTCAGGTGGGGGACTTGGAGTAGGCCCTGCAGAAGGCAATAGAAATTACTAACGGGCAAGGGGCTTTGATGAAATGGCTTTGGATAAAAATATAGCTAAACTTCAGCAAGGCTCTTCCTACACTTGACAAGCAAGCATGTACAGTGTTAAAAACGCACAAAGTATGATTCCAGTCTGTTTGTAATAAATCAATATTCATACACAGATTATGTGCTAGGGCAGAGATAACGTACTAAATGACTCAATAAGGGTTTGTGTTTATTTGCAGATGGCCTTTTATTGTGGCAAAAAGCCTACCAGCCAGGTATTACTTGCCTATTTTTAAATACAGTGCTGCAGTATCTTGGTTTGATTTACTACCTTTCTGCATACAAATAGATAACTAAAGATACCATATCAAACATAAATTCTATCTGTTATTTCATGACAAATCCATATATCATATCCCTAAGAAAGAGAAGCTGAAAGTACAGTTTTAGAAGACTAAAAAAAAAAGATGGGAAACACAACAGATATTTTATCCAATATTATTTTTGTTAAAGTAAAATGCAGAAATATATCTTTAATTCAAGCCACATACAGGTGGTTAGTTAGAACAGAGGTCCCCAACCTTTTGGGCACCAGAGACCAGTTCTGTGGAGAAAGGTTTTTCCACAGACTGGAGAGTGCGTGGTTTTGTGTATATATGTATATGTATATCCTAAGATTGCAATTTTATGGTCATTAAGACAGTATTCTTGGTCACATTTTCCCATTATATATATGTCTGTCTGTCCGTCCGTCCGTCCGTCCGTCCGTCCGTCCGTCCGTCCGTCCGTCCATCCATCCATCCGTCCGTCCGTCCGTCCATCTATCCATCCATCCATCCATCCATCCATCCATCCATCCATCCATCCATCCATCCATCCATCTATCTATCTATCTATCTATCTATCTATCTATCTATCTATCTATCTATCTCCAGATAAATCAGATGGTTTATAAGTTTTATTTCCAAACAAGTATATTTACTTACTTGAAAATAAACCTGTAATCCTAACATTGCAAATCTTATGGTCATTAAGACAGTATGTCTTCCAGATTGAAGACAAAGATTCGAGTTTTCAGACATTCCTTTCCACTTCTGTGAGGAAACTTTGAGGTCTCTAAAAAGGTTAAATCATGGCAACCGGACCAAAGTTTGTTAATCTGAGGTGTTTCGTTACTCATCCTTACTTCATCAGTCAAAATAAAAAAAATTAGCTAGGCAGAGAGTCAGAGAGTCATTGGAATGTACTAATTCTTGCCACATCAACTGCAGGGGCTTCTCCCCAAAATGTATTGCAATATATACCGTACATGAAGAATCTTTGAGACCCTTGTGTTTCTGACAGCAAAATTTCTGTGACGATAGAGGTGAAAAGAGGACAATTATGAGACATGTTCTGGGTAGATAAGGAGAAACTTGGTTACTATAGAATCCAATCCCTGCCTCCCCCAAGTCATTTCTCTATGGTGAGAGTAGATAATTAGAGAAGAGGTCCACCCTTGGCTGGTTAATTTGTCCTCCATTCTAGAACAAGGGTCCAACCATTATCAATAATAGCCAGTTTGATGGCACATTATCTGTCAGTCAATTATACTGAAATTTCACATTTGAGCAATATACACTTTGAGTAATTCTTTTTAAAATATTGATAGATAAGGGCCAATAGCAGTTAATGTATTTTGGGGGGCAGTGATAATGGATCCTTCTTGATGGTGGCAAAGTTTGGTGGCAATAGATTTCTTAGTTTTCACAAAATGCTTGTGGGCTACACAGGAAGCCTGGCCTATGGGGCCTGACTTTTGGTGCACCCTGTATTTTGTTTTCTATGACACTACAGATATTTAGGCATTCATAGTTTTTGTGGCATAATTAATTGGTCTGTGTGATCAAATACTTTAGGCATAAAATCAAGGAAGAAAATGGGGTGCAGCAACTCTGAAGGATGAGTGATACACATATCCATATTCTTACCGCAACTCATCTATTTGCTGCTGTTTCCTGCTTGCTGTCATCAGCCAACCTTACACAACTTCTAAAGTTCTCTAAGGATTAGGTAGACAGATGACCTATACACAACTTGCCCGAGTTTGGTGTCATGTTGACTTGAGATGGTACACAAACCAAGAGTCACGCTACTGCTTGCATTTGTAAGCAAGCTGCAGTGCCAAGATCTGAGCATCTGGTTATATGTATTGATGAATTATAGACAAATCTCATTTTGTTTTCCTCAGAAACTGGCTCAAGATGTTATGCAAGAGAGTTGCAAGTTGTTCCAGCCAATGCCAAACTAGGCAAGCCTTTTAATCTGCAAACCAAGCAATGGAGAGGAGGAAAAGGATACCTCCATGGAGTGACCTCTTAGTTGCCTGCCCGCCCGCCCAAAGAGTTCTGAAATTGCTTGAAAATATAGGTGTGCTTGGAAAGTGCTTTTAAGCCTTTGATTATTGAATTTCAAATATTATTTTATTGTGTACCAAATATATTTTAATTTTATGGCATTCATAACATAAATAAAGTAATTGTATTTTAAAAGGGCTTAGTTATCTCTGAATGGGACGATTCATATGTGCCATGATCTCACAGACCATTCTTTTAATATAATGAAGCAGGACTGGGGAAGTTTAAAAATCTGTCCCGGTACTGTTTTATTTTTGAATTCCTGCCACACACAAAAAAAGAAATACATTTTGTGAGAGGGCAGAGGGTTTTTTTTTAACACTCACAAAGAGCACGAGGGCAACGAAGGGCCTAAGATAAACAAATGAGTTGCATACTTAATGTAATGTGCACATTGTCTTCAAGTTGGTAGACTTCACTCCCAGGTCCATACAATGTTTCATGCAGCTATATACCATTCTGAAAAGAGAGGCAGCTGCTTTAATGAGTTACACAGACAAGTATGACATTCTTATTACTTTACATTCTAAAGCATCTTCTCATTCTCTCTTAATTCACCTTTCCCTTCGCTAAAATTCCTCAATATAGAGTCCTCCCCCATAATGTGATTGGTCCAATCACTTTACAATTTCTTTACATTTTCCCCCTGTAATATTCCATGACTTCATCTGATCAATGCCAACAATGTGGATCTGCAGATATATGGATGTAAAGTGGGAAAGGGCCTGTGATCTAACTCAGGTGCGCTTGATGTACCTGCTAACTGCAGCTAAAGAAGCTGCACCTTCAGTACTGTGAAGGTACAATAAGTGCGCTCTCACTGGATCCAAGCTATCATTCCCATATCAGACCCAACTATCTGCACATTGACAGTAATGCAAATTCATCTCAATGAACAGTCAAATACCTAATATCAAAGCCAAATACCTATGCCACTATTGATGTCTAGTTGAGTTGATCTCAAAACAAAGCTAAGTAGTGTTGGATCCATTACAAGCTGAACGAGAATCTGTCAGGAAGTATCCATTTCTATCTTCAATGTCTTTACAGATATTATTATAATATTGGTTCTTCTCTAAGAACTCTCTGAAGTTCTTTGTTTTTTTCCTGAAATCTTTGTCTTTCTTGGCTTTTGTTGTCTTTTGGGCAATTTCTACCATTTGTTCATATCATTTGCTTTCTTCTGCTTCTTCTTCTTTAGCAGTCTTTTTCATCCATAGCAAGCTATTTCATTGCCTTCCATAGTTCCTCTGCTTCCCCATTAATGAGATTCAGGACTTCAAAATAATTCATGATGTCTGCCTTGCAAATGGTCAGTATATGGTCAAGTTCATATTGAGGAAACTGGTTGATTTTTTTTCTTCCAATATTACTTAACTTGGAACGTGCTCGTGAGCAGTTTGTGATCTGTTCAACAAACACCATGTATTCCATCTGGTGCATTCCATCTGGTGATATCCATGTATATAAGCATAATTTGGGTTGTTTGAAGATTGTTTTAGCAACGAAGAAATAATTGGATTAGCAGAAATTAAGTTTACTACTTAATGTATACTGTGTTAATCTGCACTAGGTCCACTTTGCAAGGAGTAAGCCCCATGGAATTGAGGTGAAATGTTTACATTTGAGTAAACATGACCAGAATGATATTGCTAGTCTGTGGTAGTCCTGAACTTCAGTTTGTTAGCCATTTTTATTTCCTACATTTGTATCTATCTTGCACCAGTGGCAGCATCACTGTGGGCCGCAGCGTGAGCCTCACGTAGGGTGGCGGTGTGATCCTCGCCATAAGCCTGGCGGCGCAAGCGCCCAAGCCTCATAGAGGTTCCAGCGTTGCTGAAAACCTCGCACACATTATTCGCAGCCCCGTTTGCATGGTGTGCATGCTCGCGGCCTGTTTGTGCGCTGTGCGCATGTGTGGCCACATTCATATTTGCGCCTGTGCCCATAAGACACCTGCCCCTCCCTCTCCCACCGGGCTGCCAACCCAGAAAGGTTGAGGACCCCTGATCTAGGTTCTTGATTTAAACATAATGACAAGACTGAGTGAGAAAATTTGAAGCCCATTTAGACTCCTGGGCTAGCAACAGGGAAGGAGGAAAGGGCAAAAAAAGTATCCTAACCACCCTGCCTGTTTGCTTAGGATTCCAACTCTAGTTCCCAAAATGCTGCACTGCATCATGGGCACCACATATCAGCTAGCCTGGGTCCTATCTTTTTGCAACTTGCTTTGGCTCTTGCTTATCGATTATACCATCATGGGGGGGGGGTGCGGGCGTGCGTCTGCATGCACACACGTGCAGCCTAGGTCTACTATTCTGAGTGTTACAGCCACTTTTTTTTCTTGTTATTTGAACGGTTTGCGGTTGAACGGTCGAAAAAGAGTACAACTCCCATCATATTATGCTGCCTGCATTCTCTGAAGAGATGAAGGCTAAGTCATGTGCTGTTTGTAACC
>NW_015390168.1:63206-68695 GCF_001527695.2 Protobothrops mucrosquamatus
AAAAAGTTGAGTAGTTCAGCAGTGCAGCTTTGAAAAATGGGAATTAGTGTATGACGGCCCCTCCAGATCTTCTCAGAAATGGTTTTACTTTGCTCAGTAAGCCTGATGAGTAGTAGCTTTCTCATAAATTACTAGTGTGGCTTTGCAGAGTGTTGGAATAAGGTGAGTTTTAAATCATTAAAATGAGGGAATGGGGGGGGCTCTCTTTCACTATCTAACCTAATTTACAGGATTTCTTTGAGGCTAATGCTGGGAAGGGAATAAAGAAATAACAGGATCTTGGAGGTCTTTTAGTCCGACCCCCTGCTCAAGCAGAACACATCATCATCATCATCATCATCATCATCATCATCATCATCATCATCATCACAACAACAACAACAACAACAACAACAACAACAATAATAATAATAATAATAATAATAATAATAATAATAATAATAATAATAATAATAATAATAATAAAAGTTGAAAGGGACCTTGGCGGTCATCTAGTCCAACCCCCTGCTCAGGCAGGAGACCCTATACCAGTGGTGGCGAACCTATGGCACGCGTGCCAGAAGCGGCACTCGGAGCCCTCTCTGTGGGCACACGTGCCGTTGCCCCAGCCTCGCCTCCCCCACGACCCCCTCCTCACCGCAGCCTCCCTGGAGGAGAGTCGCCCCCGAGCGTGGCCCATGCGGAGCAGCGCAGCCAAGGACATGGCAGCCAGGCAGTGTAGACAACACTCTGCCCTCACGCCCCATCGCGCAGTTGATGCTGCGGGGCGCGGGCACAGGGCGTGGCCGCAATGGCACTGCTGGGCTGCCTGGGCGATCTGCGGTGGGTCCTGGAGGCGGTGAGTGGCCCTGCGGGCAGGCAGGGTGAGGGTGGGGCAGGGGTGGAGCAGGGGCGGGGCCAGTTTTGGGGCACTCGGTCTCTAAAAGGTTTGCCATCACTGCCCTATACTATTTCAGACAAATGGCCATCCAGTTTCTTCTTAAAAACTTCCAGTGTTGGAGCATTCACAGCTTCTGGAGGCAGGTTGTTCCACTGGTTAATTATTCTGACTATCAGGATATTTCTCCTTAGTTCTAGGTTGCTTCTCTCTTTGATTAGTTTCCATCCATTGATTCTTGTCCTGCCTTCAGGCGCCTTGGAGAATAGCTATATGATTCTGGACAAATGGTGTCCAATCTCTTCTTAAAAACCTCCAGTGATGGAGCACCCACAAAGCAAGCTGGAAATTTCTTTTCTAGTTCTAGTTGGGATCTTTTTGCTTCCAAAGGATGGATATAAATCAAACCACTAGTAACCACCAGTGAGAATTCTGTGGGAATATTTGGACTGCCAAAATTCAGCCAATTACTGAACTACAGCAAGCAGAAATTTTCTGAATTTATTTATCATTATTTGTATAGAATGTATATGTAATTCATCTAATGGGTTTCCAGATTCTCCCAGCCCAGATAGTTTGCGTAAATTCCATGTCAACCTTTGTCCTTTGGTTTCCCAACTGTATCCTCCTCTACTACAGAAATTACTGTTGTCCTGTATATTTTTCAGACACAATTGCTTAAGAGCTTCTCATCATTTTTAAGCTTGTTCATTGTTCCAAGCTGCGAGGAGTGTGGGGTTTTGTTTCTTCTTGTTACACATCTGTTCAACTTCCCACACTTCCCGATTCAAATAGAAACCAAATCAAAACAACTTTTAGGAGGATCTCCCTCGTCATTTCTTCTTATGGGAATAAATTGAAAGGTGGGAAGGTGGCTCTGGATTGCTGTAGAAGAAAGTCAGGATACTGATATCATCTTACAGCTGAGATACAAAAATCTCACATCTTACCCTTGAACTTTCCTTCTTCCCCTTAAACAAATAAATAAAAGCAATTTCTTTTCCATCAGATAAAGGCGAATGGCTGGAGGGAATTGAAACACCAGGAAACCTTTGCATCGGGCTCAAAAAGACGTGCTGAGAAGCGAGAAACAATCTCTGACGGTCTAAACCAGGGGTAGGCAACCTGGGCTCTTTTATGACTCGTGGACTTCAACTCCCAGAATTCCTGAGCCAACCATGTTGAGGGGAAAGGGAGAGGTTTCCAAGCTGAGCCATGCTGGCTCAGGAATTCTGGGAGTTGAAGTCCACGAGTCATAAAAGAGCCAAGGTTGCCTACCCCTGGTCTAGACAAATAGTATTAAGTGTTACCAATAAAGGAGAATACAGGTAGTCCTCGAATTGTGACCACAATTGAGCCTAGAATTTATGTTGCTAAGTGAGAAATTTGCCAAGTGAGTTTTGTCCCATTTTTTCCACCACATTTATTAAGTGAATCACTGCAGTTGTTAAATGAATAACATGGTTTTTAAGTGAATCTGGCTTCCCCATTGACTCGGCTTGTCAGAAGGTCACAAAAGGGAATCACATGATCCCAGGACACTACAGCCATCTATAAATATGTACCAGTTGTCGAGCATCTGAATGTAAATCATGTGACCATGGGGATGCTGCAACGGCCGTTAAGTGTGTAAAATGGACATAAGTCACTTTTTTCAGGGCCCTTGTAACTTCGGTCACTAAGTGAACTGTTGTAAGTCGAGGACTACCTGTGTTTGTAGCTCAGGGTTAAAAGGAGGGATCCCTGGTGCTCTCTGAGCTTAGTTGTTTTCCTGCAGACGTTTCATTACCCAAGCTAGATAACAGCATCAGTGCTATTATTAAGTGTTAGATAGCTTCACCTTCAGCATTCGCACCCTTCACCATATGGCGTGGCAAACTCTTGTCCCAGATATAATGTGTTCAATAGATTCTGTTTTCTTCTCCCGGGTGGATTGGCCTTCTGCAGAACTGTCAACACCAATCACTGATTTAATGGTATGTTAATCAGAGAGTTAAGGGCAATCAGAGCTATTCTCTGATGTACGAGATTACTTTTGATACACACACTCAGTCTCTCCCACTGAAACCTGCACGTCTTGATTTCCTTCTCTCTCTCTTTTTTTATTTTTACTTCCTCCAACATCACATTCTGGGATTGGCAGCCAAGCTCGGGTTGTTGAAAGATATGCCGTACAGATAATTATACAGGTGCTGCTTCTGCTCCACATAAAAGGGAGTAATTGCTAGGTGATTAAAATTCTACTTCTCCTCACGGCGCCCCACCCCCGCCCCCACCCCTTTCCCGGTCATGGAGTAAAAGAAGCATCTCTCCTTCAAGCTTGGCAAGCTTTCAAAAAATGAAAAGCAAAAAAAAATAAATGAATTTCACGATAAAGATAGAAGCTTGAAAGATAGAAGGGCAGAAGGACGAAGGTCCAGCTCCCTCCATCTGATTCTTTCAAGCAGCTGGAGTGCTCATAGCACATAACCCGGGCCTTCTTTATTTCTGCCTGGGTATCCACGGTGGACTCAAGATGAGCCTCAGCTGTTTTCTACCAGCATGTCATTTAATCCTGCCTTGCTGGTGGAGAGGGCTGAATGGGGACTTTCTTAAGGTCCCTTGACCTTGCAGCTGGCAAGGCTAATACTACTCTACCTTGACAATGCGAAAGGTTTCTGGGATGGGCCCACAACTCAAATAAGAAGCATAGCATTATAAACGCAGGGATGGGCTTCGCTAGACCTTTATGCTGCCCAGAGAGGCTGAATGAAATGGATTGTCATTTTTGCTTCGGGATCTGAGAAACAGGACAGGTTGCCAACACAAAAGGAACCGAGAGTATAAAACCCTCCAAATCATCCCAGAGTCACCTTGAAGAGAAGTGGAGTTGGCCAGCAACGTGGCTCCTTATTTTACCCCTTTTTGTCTCTTTTTTTGAACAGAATCAAAAAGACTCACAAACAAAATATTTCACCCCGCTTTGAAGTACTGCGTTTACTCCCACCCTTAGCTAATATTGAAAGAACTTGGATTTACAAAAGGGTGTATGTTGGAGGGCCAAAGGAGTAGAGGGATGCCAATAGAATTGCACCTTCACAAGACAAGCCCTGCCCTTTTTCTACATGTGTCCAGCCACCCACAAGAATTGGGCCGGTATCCTTTTCTCTTTTGTAAGAAATGTTGAAAGCAAGTTCTCTTTCATCAAAATGAATACAGGAAAAATTGTGATGTCATCCCGGCTTGTCTTATACATACCTAAAATCAGACCTTGTCTGACTTTTATTAATTTTATTGTGAATCTCAGTGATTCCATGGTAACGCAGTGGTTAGAATGCAGCATTGCAGGTTAATTCTGCCGACTGCCAACAGTTCAATCCTGACCGGCTCAAGGCTGACTTCCATCCTTCTGAGGCCGGTAAAATGAGGACCCAGATTGTTGGGGGCAATATGCAAATAATGTTCTATACTGTAAACCACCCAGAGAGTGCTGTAAAGCACTAGGAGGCGTTATATAAGTCTAAGTGCTATTGCTACCATATTTAGCCACTCGCAACTCATAGATTTGGTGGGACGTCCAGTGGAACAGTTCAGGATTGAAACATTTGAGCCACTTTTGTCCTTCAGTTCTCTGTACCCTTGAACAGGGAAGAATTATAATCTCTTGGATTGCCTGATGAATAACTCGGAAACTCAATAGCCCAGCTTGGCAAATTCTTGCTCCTTTCCATCCATCCTTAAGAGCATTAGCTCTTGAGACTTTCATAAGAAGGATTCCAGTGAGGTTGGGAAGGTCATCATGAGCTGGCAAGTCAGGTCAGAATGGATTTGGCATTCATTCTTTTCTCGTGGGTTAGTATTCAGCATGCAGAGAGGTGCCTACAATAGCTTGATAGGCATCTGAGCAGATAAGAGAGGACTTTCGCCGAGTAACAAAATAATGGCCTGATGTGATAACCATCATTATCCTTTCCCACAGAAAACAGTCCTTAGAAGCAGCCTTTGCAATAATAAGTAAGCGTGTTGTGAATTGTTTGGAAAAGTTGTGTTGCTCCCTAAAAGTGTAAAGGTCATGCTATCCTTTCATGTAAAAAGGTTTCCATTCAAATTAGCATTTTCTATTATCTGTCTTAGTCCAGTGATGCTGGCAAGGCTTTCCAATTGTCTGGGGGGAAGGGAAGTATTTGCTCTCAAGAATGGTCCCTGCCTGAAAAATAAATAAACAAACAAATATCTCCACACCGATGCTGGTTTAGTGAATGACAAGAACAAGGCTACAGGGCTACACAAGGAGCCCTGGTGGTGCAGTGGTTAAAGTGCAGTATTGCAGGCAAAACTCTGCTCCCATCCTGGAGTTTGATCCTGACAGGGCTCGAGGTTGACTCAGCCTTCCATCCTTCTGAAGTCAGTAAAATGAGGAGCCAGATTGTTGAGGGAAATATGCAAGTACTGCTTCTATATTGTAAACCATCCAGAGAGTGTTGTAAAATACTGTGGGGCGTTATTTACCGTAAGTGTAAATGCTATTGCCACTCCCCATGCCAAGGATGGGCAGGGCTTGAACGAAAAGGGGCAATGGAAAGTACGTTCTCCATGTCTAAGGGATGAGAACATCCCAAATGGTCCCAGAGTT
>NW_015390169.1:0-18692 GCF_001527695.2 Protobothrops mucrosquamatus
TTTTTTTTTTTTTTTCTTTTAAAATTTTATTATTTTCAAATATAACAAAATATAAACATAAACTTGATGCATATGAATACAGGATATAAGTACACAAAAGAAAAGATACTTTACGGATGGTCCCGGCTGCCCCCTCTCTGCTTCCCCCTCTTACACCTACCACCTTCCTCCCACTAACTCTCAACCACTCCACCTTCCTCCCTACTTCCCAACCTCTTTCTCAAGCACCAACCAGAAGCAGTTTGGGGTAACAGCCAGGATCATCCTCATAAATATACTTCCAGAATAATTAATAAACACATCAAATTTTATATATTTTTATCCTTTTCCCCCATCCCCCCCCCCCCGGACTTCCCAGAGCTAAACCCAGGAATAATTACAAAATAATTTTAATCTATCCAAAGCTATCCATTCATACAATAAACAAGTATAAAGTTACCATAACTCTAAAATACAATAATAAACTTATAAAAATTTAATAATTAATCAAAAGCAAGATGATAATTTCTCAGTTCATATTTTTTCTGAATATAGTCTATCCATCTTCTCCATACCAGGATAAATGTCTCCTGTGAATGATCCTTCAGGTATGCGGATATTTTAGCCATTTCTGCAAAATATGAGACTTTCTGTCTCCAATCATCCATAGTTGGTAGTGTCTTTTTTTTCCCAATTCTGAGCAATCAGTATTCTTGCTGCTGTGATGCAATACAACATAAGATTCATTTCTTTTCGATCCAGATTCTCCATAATACCCAGTAAGAATAATTGCGGTGTAAATTTTATCTTTTTCCTAAAAATCTGTTGGAATTTACTTACTTACTTTGGAGAATTGATATTGGCCCCTTACTCACTCACTCAAGGGGGCTTGCATGGATATACAAACACCATAGGGAAGAAAGAAAAATAATAAAATAATCACACACATACACACACACACACACACCACCCAAGTGACAACACACACATTCCTACCAGCCATTTAACGGGGCTCCGTTCAACTCTGGGGTCCCTGGACCCGCTGGCAGAACCACGTCTTCAGGGCCTGGGGGACCGGTTTAATTCTCGCAAGGATGATGTTCCAGAAAGAGGGAGCCACCACTGGGAAGACCCCTTTTCTGGGTCCTGCCAGATGCATCTCCTTAGGGGAGGGGACCCCCAACAGTCCTGGCCTCCCCGCTTTAGTGGGTCAGGTAGATGTGGCCGGCAAGAGATGGTCCCTCAGATGTAGACCTTTTCATGGTGAGGTGTTTGTAGGATGGGCTGTGAGGAGCCCCATAAAGGTGCTTTGGGGGAATACAGCAGTGGCCAAAATTGTGGAAACCTTTTGGGGAAAGTGTATTTTTGAGGTTGGATGGCTAATAACACCACTTTTTTTGGGGGGAGTAGTACCATAAAATTATATATCAATGGAAAGATAATTTAATCAAGAATGTCATGCAACGAAGTTTGTTCAAGTATCTGTATCGTATTCTATGAAAAGCTAGAGACAAATAACCAGAAAAAGGAAGCACAACTTGCTTAGGTTGATCTCAGGTAGCTTTCCTTCATCTGATGGTAGCCAATGAGCGTGAGTGTTTAGAGAGCCAATCAGGTGTCACCTTGTTTTGGCAATGAGCCAATCGGATCACAGTAGGATCCAGTTATTGATATCATGTATTGACACTGAGAGGAGGACATTTGTCAGTGTGTTATGTGATGGCTATCAAGTTGGTTAGGTTTTTTTTGTGTTCTTTCATTTAGTGAGCTTGTAAAACATAATAAAATTGAAGTCATGGTGCAAAGAGTTGACTGGTGGCCCAGAAAGCGATGTAAAATAGTCTTATTAAGTGAACAAGGCTACAGTTATAAAGAAATTAGAAGAAAAAATGGTGGAAACTTAACCAAAGGTGGCATTTCTACTGTACACTTAATTCTTGATTAAATTATCTTTCCATTGATATATAATTTTATGGTACTACTCCAAAAAAAAAAGTGGTGCTATTAGCCATCAAACCTCAACAATACACTTTTCCCAAAAGGTTTCCACAGTTTTGGCCACTGCTGTAGTTTCATCCAGTGATGCATTATTATTTATGTCTCAATAGGAAATCAAACTCTACATATCATCGCTGGTCATTTTAGTGGTATGATTCTCAGAGATTATACAGCATTCAGGTGTTCCCAGTGGGCCCATCTCTGCTGTGCTAGAAGGTTTAGAAATAATAATTATCTCACAAAAGTCTGACTTCAAAGAGTTAACGCGATCATATATAATGGGAAAATGCTCCCATTTTGCGATAATAGAACTGAATGCAGCAAAAATCTCATTGTACATAGTCCGAAACTGCACAGGCAGCAAAAGTCTTGTTATTTTTCAACTCTGGAAGAAATAGTCGAGTCTCTTCTCTATTCATTATAGCCTACTTTTATGTAAAGTCTGTTGAAATAGAAAAATCCCCTAGGATACGCCATTTGCTTTATTAAACTATCAACTGGCGGAACAATTAATCACTGGAGCGGCTTGCCTCCAGAGGTTGTGGATGCTCCAACAGTGGAGGTTTTTTTAACAAGAAGTTGGAAAACCATTCGTCCCAGGATCTCCTGCTTGAGCAGGGGGTCAGACTAGAAGACCTCCAGGGTCCCTCCCAACTCTGTTATTCTGTTTTTATGTTTTTTTTATTACTGGCAAGAGATCTATTCTTGTGCTATTCTTGCTTGCCTGTTTAGTGTGGTTTTTTTTTTTTTTTGCTGTTCAGCTGTATTTCTTTGGCCATTCCCTTCAACATGAAGGAGGCACCTTTGTTCTGAGAAATTTTCAAGAGCTTTTGCTGGGCTGTGGTAAAAAGAAAAAAGGGTGGTGCTGGGGAGATGGGGAGCACAGCTATGCGAGGGTGAAAGCTTTGTGAATTTGTGACAAACCGTTGCCCGAATGGTTGAAGTTCTGCTTGAGCCAAAGGGGTTGGACTAGTCCAGGGCTTTTCAACCTTTTCACCCATTGTACCACTTTTAGAATAGGGCAACATCCGAGGACCACGTCGCCTAGCAAGGTCTCAAAAACTTGACCCCCCCCAAAAAAGGGAAAAAAGTGATGAAGTACAGGTAGTCCTCGACTTACAACAATTCGCTTAGTGAGTGTTCAAAGTTACAATGGCACTGAAAAAAGTGCCCTCCAAGCCACAGCCGAGCAAGACACCTCCCTGCCCGCCCGGCCGCGTTCTTCCTCCTGTCCGAGGTTTCCATTGTTGTGAGCATTTCTGTTGGGGATTGGCAGAGGGGGTGGGGTGGGGGGTGTTTGGTTTTTATTCCCCCCCCCTCCCGGCTGCTGGGTGGTTGCAGCAGGTTTTGGTCCCTTCACATGACCCTGGGACACTGTGACCGTCATAAATATGAATCAGTTGCCAAGCCTCTGAATGTAAATCACAAGACCCTGGAGAGGCTGCAACATTCCAGCTGATCGGCGCTTCTTCTGGGCTCAGCAGAAGCTCCAGGATCAGCGCCGAGCTCCAGCTGGATCCTGGCGCTGATCCTGGCGCTTCTGCTGAGCCCTGACAGCCCTGCAGCTCCAGCCGTCTCTCGCTCAGGCTTGTGCGGTGCTGCCACCGGTTCAGCTCATTCCCCCCCCGCTACCGCTTTTCTAGGATGGTCGCGTACCCCCTGCCAGGTGCCAATGTACCACAGGTGGTACCCGTACCACTGGTTGAAAAGCCCTGGACTAGATGACCTCCAAGGTCCCTTCCCACCTTGTTATTCTATGCTTGGTGTAGGGAAGACATGAGGGTGAGCAGATGAGGAATGTAGGCAGTCCTCGGCTTAACGGCCGCGACTCGGCCCCAAATTTCTGTTGCTAGGTGAGACACTTTTAAAGTGAGCTTTGCCCCATTTTACGACATTTCTTGCCATGGTTGTTAAGTGGATCGCTGCAGGTGCTCAGTTAGTGCCCCGGTCGTTAAGGGAATCTGACTTCCCCCGTTGACTTTGCTCGTCAGAAAGCCGCAAAAGGGGATCACGTGACCCCCACACACCCGGGACGCTGCAACTGTCGTAAATACAAGTCAGTTTCCAAGCAGGTGAATTTTGATCACGTGACTCTGGGGATGCTTCCACGGTGGTAAATGAAAAACGGCCGTAAGTTACTGTTTCTCTGTGTCGTTTCAATTTCAAACGGTCACTAAATGAATTGCTGTAAGTCAAGGACTGCCTGTGATGGGTCCAGGTTCATATGAGTGACCATTTTCTGAAAAACCAATCTGGGGCAGCAAAAGGGATTTTGAAATAATGTGGAGAAAGGACTTGTTGCTTTTCTGCAAAAGATGCATGGTTCTGCTATTAAGCTCGGCCACTTGGGGGCTCATAGCAGCATCTCTAACCCAGTGGACCCCAACCCCTGGGGGTCGTGGCCCACTACCGGGCCGTGGGTCAGGCTGCCCGGTGTGCGCATGTGTGTGTGTGTGTATGCACTCATAGCCATTCGCGGTAGTGCCGTGGCGAAAACGGCACCACGTGGCGAAAACGGGGCAGGGCTACTGAGTGTCACACGGACGCTAGCGCCATCCCGTTTGCGTCATACGCGTGCTCGCGGCCCAGTTTGCACGCACGGGCACGTCAAATGCTTCCCCCTCCGTTCCTCACCGGTCGGCCAACCGAGAAAGGTTGGGGACGTCTGCTCTAGCCAGGTGTGTCCACACTTTGTCTTCTGTAACCTGGGTATTCTCATGCAACGAACGTGGATTGTGTGTTATATTCCTTACCAGGAATACAAATATTCTTTATGGAAACTCAATTATCTTGGGGTTCTTCCAGGGTCCTCTCAACTCCATTGTGACTCCCTGTTGTGGGAGGAAAAATCTTCATCAGGGTCCAGTCCAAGCCGGGAATAATCAAAATGGAGACTGCTTTAGAAAGAAGGTTGCAGTTTATTGGAGAGGAGACCCAGACAGAAAGATGGCTCTGGAAGAAAAGAGAGAAGGCATATGTAGGGAGTGGGTTTTTATACCCTCTGGAGCCTTTTGTTTGGAGTTGTTCCTGTTTGAGGCTTTGTGTTTCCTGTGTCATGTACTTTGACCTGAGTCTGAGTGTGCCCTTGTGGTATTGGTGGTTTAATCCTATTATGTCCTGTATTAGAGTTTGGGTAGGGTATGTAGATTTTAAAGGTCTTTGTCTTCCTAATCTCTTCAGCTGCTAGCTGGAAGACTCCAACCTCCCGAATGGATTATTACATCTGCATTTCTAAAAGCTGGCTTCTGCCTAGGGCAGGGGTAGGCAACCTTGGCTCTTTTATGACTGGTGGACTTCAACTCCCAGAATTCCTGAGCCAGCCACGCTGAGGGGAAGGGGAGAGGTTTCCAAGCTGAGCCATGCTGGCTCAGGAATTCTGGGAGTTGAAGTCCACCAGTCATAAAGAGCCAAGGTTGCCTACCCCTGCCTTAGGGGCTGGGGCTGATTCCTGGGGGCTGGTTTCTGTCTTTTTTTTTTTTTAAAGATCATCTCCATTATTCCTTTGGGGGAAAATATATTCTGCCTTTTTAATATTCCCCCAAATATTCCTTTCTCTGGATTCTTCCCACACCATCATAATGGTATTCAATCTCTTTCTGCCGAAAGGCTAAAATTTCAAGCTCCTTCTTTGAAGGATCTACAGGTGCAATATTAAAAACTCAGTTTATATCTACGTAGGCAGCGAGGAGTCGGTCAATTCTGGCTTGAGCAGCAGCCTGACCAACATCCAATGGCTGGGCAAGATGTCTTCCACGGCGCTGAGCTCCTGTAGCGTGAAGAAGGACACGGAGAAGGAGAACCAGACCCCAAAGCAGAAGACAATTAAGGTAAGCAGAAGGCCAAAGAGCCGTGTGTGTGTGTAATAATATAATAATAATAAAGACAGAAGGGACCTTGGAGGTCATCTAGTCCAACCCCCTGCCCAGACAGGAAACCCTATACCATTTCGGACAAATGGCTGTCCAGTCTCTTCTTAAAAACTTTCAGTGTTGGAGCATTCACAGCTTCTGGAGGCAGGTTGTTCCACTGGTTAATTGTCCTCACTGTCTGGAAGTTTCTCCTTAGTTCCAGGTTGCTTCTCTCCTTGGTTAGTTTCCATCCGTTGCTTCTTGTCCTGCCTTCAGGTGCTTTGGAGAATAGCTTGACTCCCTCTTCTTTGGGGCAGCCCCTGAGATACTGGAAGGCTGCTATCATGTCCCCCCTCGTCCTTCTCTTCCTTAAACTAGACATACCCAATTCCAGCAACCGTTCCTTATATGTTTTAGCCTCCAGTCCCCTAATCATCTTTGTTGCTCTTCTCTGAACTCTTTCTAGAGTCTCAGCATCTTTTTTACATCGTGGTGACCAA
Source organism: Protobothrops mucrosquamatus (assembly GCF_001527695.2). Classification (NCBI taxonomy): domain Eukaryota; kingdom Metazoa; phylum Chordata; class Lepidosauria; order Squamata; family Viperidae; genus Protobothrops; species Protobothrops mucrosquamatus. The sequence goes on from NW_015390169.1 coordinate 6,326, forward strand.
AACTGGATGCAGTATTCCAAGTGTGGCCTTACCAAGGCATTGTAAAGTGATTTTAACACTTCACGTGATCTTGATTCTATCCCTCTGTCTTTGTGTGTGTGTGTCTGTCTGTGTGTGTGTTTTTAAGAAGAGATTGGAGTGCTATTTGTCTGAAACAGCACAGGGTTTCCTGGCTGAGCAGGGGGTTGGACTAGAAGACCTCCAAGATCCCTTCCAGCTCTGGTATTCTGCTCTTTTTCTACCAATTCCCTGCGGTTTCATAAGCAGCCCTTAATGATCTCCTCCTGTGAGTCAGGCTTTCAAATCCAGTGCATTGTGATAATGTGTCAGGATGACTCAAAATTCCCGATCACCTGAGCGTTTCTTCACAAAGAGCACATCAGCCACGTAGGCCGGTATCTTTTTAGAAAGTTAAAAAGGTAGATGTAAGACTGGAAGAATGGCTGTGGGCGGGAGGGAGCGGAGCTGCTTTTCAGCAGAAAAAGAAAAAAATTGGATACGCATCTGCCTGTAATTAAAACAAAAAACACAAAAAGGGAAGATTTCAGACCTCCGGAGACGAGCAGAGAACGCCCGTTGTGCATTGAACATGTGGACCAGAACAATTTTAGTGGTGTTTCCCATGATAAAAGTCATGTAAGAGCCCTGGTGGCGCAGTGGTGGGAATGCGGCATTGCAGGCTGACTCTGCCCACTGTCAGGTGTTCTATCTATCCATCCACCCATCCATCATTAATCAATCCATTATCTATCCATCCATCCATATCTATCTATCTATCCAACTATCCATCCATCATTATTAATCAATCCATTATCTACCTATCTATCTGTCTCTGTCTGTCTGTCTATCCAACTATCCAACTATCTATCCAGCTATCCATCCATCATTATTAATCAATCCATTATCTATCCATCTATCCAACTAACTATCCAACTATCCATCCATTATTATTAATCAATCATCTATCTATCTATCTATCTATCTATTTATCTATCTATCTATCTATCATCTATCTATCCAACGATCTATCCAGCTATCCATCATTATTAATCAATCCATTATGTATCCATCTATCCAACTAACTATGCAACTATCCATCCATTATTATTAATCAATCATCTATCTATCTATCTATCTATCTATCTATCTATCTATCTCTATCTATCTATCTATCTATCTATCTATCTATCTATCTATCTATCTATCCATCCATCCAACTATCCAACTATCCAACTATCCATCCATCCATCATTATTAATCCATTATCTATCCATCCATCCATCCATCCATCATCTATTAATCAATCCATTATCTATCTGTCGGTCTGTCTATCTATCCATCCATCCATCCATCCATCATCTATTAATCAATCCGTTCTCTCTCTCTCTCTCTGTTCTGTGGGACCCTTCTTTCTTAATTTCGGCTTTTGCTTCCCTACTCCAGTCCGAAGGGAGTCCCGCAGCGGCCGCCGTCTCTCCGGCTTCATGGAAGGAATCCTTCTCCGAACGGCCCCCCTACTCTTACATGGCCATGATCCAGTTTGCCATCAACAGCACCGAGAAGAAGCGCATGATGTTGAAGGACATCTACACCTGGATCGAGGACCATTTCCCCTATTTCAAGCATGTGGCCAAGCCAGGCTGGAAGGTAAAGCATCCTTTCACCTTTTTAAAAACTTCTCGGAAAAGGTCATTATTGTGAAATTTATTTATTTAGATAATTTGCGTTGCCGTCTACTCGCACACGGCGACTCAAGGCGGCTGAATTAAATAGAAAAACACCCTACATAACAATAAAACGAGAGGGAAAATAATACAACAATATAATAATCCCCTACCCACCCCAACCCAGTGACAACACACATTAAACTAGCCATTTGCTGGGCTTTGAAATATTATAAAAATATACAGCATACAAATTATACCATTTTTTTACACTATAAAATATTACACGGTCGGTTCTCAGCTGACAACCATTTGTTTAGTGACCGTTGAAAGTTACAACAGCAGTACAAAAGTGATTTATGACGGTTTTCCACACTTAGGATGGTTACGTCCCCATGGTCACTTGATCAAAATTCGGACGCTTGGCACCTGGTTCATATTTATGACCGTCGCAGTGTCCAGGGGTCAGGTGATCCCCTTTTGCGACCCCACAGTCATTGTCCTCCTCCTCCTCCTCCTCCTCCTCCTCCTCCTTCTCCATCATTCGACAAACCGTACTCCCTTCCAGCACTGATGATGTTACCTAGTTGGGTCATGAAAGGTCTGCAAGAAAACAAGCAAGCTCAGAGAGCACCAAGGACCCCGCAGTCGTCGTCGTCGTCGTCGTCCTCCTCCTCCTCCTCCTCCTCCTCCTCCTCCTCCTCCTCTTCCATCATTCCACAAACCCTACTCCCTTCTAGCACTGACGATGTTCCCTAGTTAGGCTCATGAAACGTCTGCAAGAAAATAGCCAAGTTCAGAGAGCACCAAGCACCCCACAGTCCTTCTCCTCCGTCCTACAAACCCTACTCCCTTCTAGCACTGATGGTGTTACCTAGCTTGGTAATTAAACGTCTTCATTAACACAGCCAAGCTCAGAGAGCACCAAGGTCCCCGTAATATGGGAATTGCATCGCTTCAACATTACGTCTTTCTTTCCCTCCTAACTTAGCTACCTGTTTTGTCACCGAAACCAATAGATGTTTTGGGTTTGGTTTTTTCTCCCCCTCTGCAATTTAGAACTCCGTGCGTCACAATCTTTCCCTTCACGACATGTTTGTTCGGGAGATGTCTGCCAACGGAAAAATCGCATTCTGGACCATCCATCCCGAAGCAAACCGTTACCTGACCCTGGACCAGGTGTTCAAGGTGAGTAGCAGGTAGGAAAGGAACCTTTCCCAGCGCTTTTTTCCTCTACCGTTTTATGCATCGAAGTGACATTTTATTTAAGTGAAGAGGGAGGCAGGTTGACAGCCAGCAGCTGTTGGGGAGTCCTGCCTTCCGATGCTTTGGAGAATAGCTTGACTGCCTCTTCTTTGGGGCAGCCCCTGAGATACTGGAGCACTGCTATCATGTCCCCCCTCATCCTTCTCTTCATTAAACTGGACATCCCCAATTCCAGCAACCGTTGCTTGTATGTTTTAGCCTCCAGTCCCCTGATCATCTTTGTGGCTCTTTTGAAATATAGAATAATAGAGTTGGAAGGGACCTTAGAGATCCTCTAGTCCAACCCCCTGCTCAGGCAGGAAACCCTACACCATTTCAGACAAATGGCTGTCCAGTCTCTTCTTAAAAACTTCCAGTGTTGGAGTATTCACCGCTTCTGGAGGCAGGTTGTTCCACTGGTTAATTGTTCTAACTGTCAGGAAGTTTCTCCTTAGTTCTAGGTTGCTTCTCTCTTTAATTAGTTTCCATCTGTTGCTTCTTCTCCTGCCTTCCATGCTTTGGAGAATAGCTTGACTCCCACTTCTTTGGGGCAACCCCTGAGATACTGGAAGGCTGCTATCCTGTCCCCCCTCGTCCTTCTCTTCATTAAACTAGACATACCCAATTCCAACAGCCTTTCCTTATATGTTTTAGCCTCCAGTTCCCTGATCATCTTTGTTGCTCTTCTCTGCACTCTTTCTAGAGTCTCCACATCTTTTTTACACCGTGGTGACCAAAACTGGATGCCGTATTCCAAGTGTGGCCTTACCAAGGCCTTGTAAAGTGGTATTAACACTCCACATGATCTTGATTCTATATAAGACCCGGTCTTATTTTTTGGGGGAAAACAGATACTTGTGCTCCAGTAAGATGAATTCTGAAGCCCTCAACCTTGGCTAGCATTTTCCAGGGTGGTGGTCTTTTTTTTTTTTCATTTTATCAAGTTCCCTTCTCAGAATTCTCTTAGGAGTATCGCTCGGGCAGAATTTCAATCCCTTTGGAGAGAAAAAAATCTATTTATACTCCAGTCCTTTTTAAAAAATTTAAAAAGTGCTGTGTCCTACAGCAATCGCCAAAGTGGCATGAAGGATCTTGCCCTTCCGAAAGGAGGCTTCAGCATCGATGTAGACCCGTCCAAATTTAATCGGCGTGACAAGGTGAAATGGTGATTTAAAGAAATGGTGTCGGATAACACTGAGTCAGAGAAATCCCTGTGCAGGAATCCTGGGAGGAGACAAAGTCCCTCATTCTGTTTTTTCCTTGACCGTTCAGAGTGTGTGGCAAATCATCCCTAGCTCTTCTCATTGGAAGACAATCAACAGTCTCCATCTTCCTTCTTCTCCAGGCTGGAAGTCCTTAGAATCATAGAGTTGGAAGGAACAGAAGAAACTTCCTAACAGTGAGGACGATTAACCAGCAGAACAGAAGTTGTGGGTGCTCCATCACTGGAGGTTGTCAAGAAGAGACTAGGGGAGACAGGATAGCAGTATTCCAGTATTTGAGGGGCTGCCACAAAGAAGAGGGGGTCACGTTATTCACCAAAGCACCGGAGGGAAGGGCGAGAAACAATGGTTGGAAACTAATCAAGCAGAGAAGCAACCTGGAATTAAGGAGAAACTTCCTGACAGTGAGGATAATCAACCAGTGGAACTCCTTGCCTCCAGAGGTTGAGAATATATCAGAAGCATTCTAGGGGTGTGGGGTATAGAAAAGGCTGGGAACCACTGCATTAAGGACTACTTCTTGAGTATGGTTTGTCAGCCAGTTACAAATCCGTCTGGTGGTGATGCTGTCTATCCCACATTTTTTTAAAATAAATATTTTATTGGATTTTGTATAAATGAGGAAAAAATAGGGAGAGTGCGGGTATGGGGAGGGAAGGGCATGGGGATTTTGGGATGGAAAGAAGCTAGGTACAGTAGTGGGGAAACCCCCAACAATAATCTCATACTTTAACAAACAAGCTACCGTCCGGATCAAAATAGTAAGTAAACAATTTATATCTTACTCAGCCATTTTAAAATAAGATTAACTATAACCATATTACTAAAGATTGATAAACAGATAAAATTCCTCTATATAGATAAACGTAATCAATAAAATCTCAACTAATCATAATTGTCAACATTAGCAATTAAGAATCACTAAAAATAAAGATGTTATTAGCCTAAGAATAGAAACTTACTTAAAAAATCTATCATCTATTCTAAAATTTTAAGTTTAAGATGATGCAGTTTACTTTAAAACTTGGGAAAAATTTGATCAATGGTTAGAAACATGTTAGAATGTGAAAAGAACTTATCCCACATTTTTCTAGCTTACCAAGAAGTAGATTGTGGTCTACTTTGTCAAATGCCTTGCTGAAGTCTAAATATACTATAATACATAGTAGTAGTAGTAGTAGGAGTTGAGTTGGAAGGGGTTCAGTGTGAAGAACCTCTAGAATTTTCTCCTAAGACTAACCCTCCAGCAATCCCCGTCTTTTGCTCTGTGCAGAAGAGATGGAAGATCTGGGAGGAGGGTTTTTTTTGTTGTTTTTTGTTTTTGCTATTTCACCTGAGTTTTGGGGGAACTAGCCAATAAAGGCAGATCAGAATAACAGTGTTGAAGGGACCTTGGAGGTCTTCTAGTCCAACCCCCTGTTCAAATATGCCATTTCAGAGAAATGAAGGTCCAATCTCTTCTCAAAAACCTCCAGTGTTGGAGCACCCACAACTTCCGGAGGCAAGTGGTTCCACTGGTTAATTGTTCTCACTGTTAGGAAATTTCTCCTTAATTCCAGGTTGCTTTTCTCCTTGGTTAATTTTTCCATCCATTGCTTCTTGTTCTGCCTTTGGAAAACAGGTTGACTCCCCTCCCCACTCTTCTTTGGGGCAGCCCCTGAGATATTGGAAGGCTGCTATCATGTCCCCCCTAGTCCTTCTTTTCATTAAACTAGACATACCCAATTCCAGCAACTGTTCCTTATATGTTTCAGCCTCCAGTCCCCTGATCATCTTTTTTGCTCTTCTCTGCACTCTTTCTAGAGTCTCAACATAATTTTTACATCGTGGTGACCAAAACCGGATGCCGTATTCCAAGTGTGGCCTTACCAGCGCAGTATAAAGTGGTGTTAACGCTTCTTGTGATCTTGATTCTATCCCTCTGTTAATGCAGCCTTGGATTGTGTTGGCTTTTTGGGCAGCTGCCGCACACGGCTGGCTCATCAACTCCACTTGCTGCTTTACCTTCAATCAGTCCTGGCCTGTTAGACTCTTAACTTTCTTTTTTCTTCTCTCTCGATCTCAATGCAGCAGCAGAAACGTCCAACTTTGGATCTGCAGAAGAACGCGAAAGGCACCAAAACGGAGCCCCAGATTTCCCGTAAGTATCGGATTGTCTTCTTGCAAAGCCCTTACTCCATGCCGGTCATCGGAGGAAGCAAATGGAAGCCCTTTGGCTGATTGGAAGGACAGATTGTAAGGGTATATAGGAATGACCTTGGGAAACGGTGGCAGGGGGAATAGATTTCCCAACAGTTAGAACAATTAGTCAGTGGAACTACCTGCCTCCAGAAGTTGTGAATGCTCCAACACTGGAAGTTTTTAAGAAGAGACTGGACAGCCATTTGTCCGGAATGGTATAGGGTTTCCTGCCTGAGCAGGGGGTTGGACTAGAAGACCTCCAAGGTCCCTTCCAACTCAACTACTACTACTACTACTATTATTATTATTATTAGTAGTAGTAGTAGTATTATAGTACTAGCTGTACCTGGCCACGCGTTGCTATGGCTCAGTCTGGTTAAATGGAAAAGAAAGAAAAGAGAAAGCGCACGTTTGTAATATGTTTTTGTTTACATAAAATTGCTTTTACGTCCAACAGATGGCGCTGTTTTTCTTAAAAAAGCATGTTTTTACCTGTCACAGGTGTGACATCTATATAATAGTAGGTATATAAAAACACGCGCGTATTCGAATGCAACGTTGTGTCAAAATTTCAAAGCAATCGGTGAAGAACTTTCGGAGATTTAAGATTTTGAACAAGCAAACATTTACATTTTTATTTATATAGATAGATAGATATTTAGACTTCAGCAAGGCATTTGACAAAGTAGACCACAACCTACTTCTTGGTAAGCTAGAAAAATGTGAGATAGACAGCATCACCACCAGATGGGTTTGTAACTGGCTGACAAACCATACTCAAGAAGTAGTGCTTAATGCAGTAGTTCTCAGCCTTTTCTATACCCCACACCCCTAGAATGCTTCTGATATAGTCTCACACCCCTTAACAAAAGTTCAAAACGAATTCTGCTTATACACTATACTTTTGAAACTTCTAAACCCAGGTTTTCACACACCCCTGGGATATCGTCTCGCACCCCCGGTTGGGAACTCCTGCCTTAATGGTACTACATCTACATGGAGGGAAGTAAGCAGTGGGGTACCACAAGGCTCCATCTTGGGCCCGGTACTCTTCAATATCTTGATTGATTGATTTTCTTTCTTAGGGCCAAGGATTAAGCCCTTGCTGCCACGGGTCAGTTCCTACGTGGTTCCAGTCCACTTCCCGACGGGCGAGCCATTCCATCTCCCGTTGCCTTCAAGGCCACCTCTGCCCGCAGGCCAGACTGCCTTGGGGACCATGCCGGGCAACGCAGCGGAGCGCCCTGCGTCAAAGGTTAGTCTCCTACGTCTCCTCGCTTTGCTCGGGTCCACGTTTGTCTGAATGCTCCAGGCTAACCTCAGCACCCGTGGAATCGGGCCCAACTGTCTCCAAGGCAGTTCTCCCATGCAGATGGGCTTTCCCAAAGGTGAGGTAGGAGGGCTTTGGCTAGCCTAAAAAAAGCCCCTTAGAAAAGGAGTAGATGTCCCCGGGAACCGAGCAGGATCTTGGCTAGAAGTGGGTTTATTTTTCCCTGCCCTCTGCCATCCTTATCCACGTGGGTCTGGCCCTTGGCCTTTGCTCCCCGCTTCCTTTCATTCCTTCTCACGAGGCTGATTCCATCTTCAAGACTGTTATGACCCGGGGTGGGGGTTAGGGTTAGGGTTACTGATTAAAATCAATCTGATTTTAATCAGTAACAATCCACCGTAATTCCTGCCTGCTTACCTCCAGCTTCTAGTTCCAGACCTTTCTTTTCTAGATTGTTCTCGAACGTTCGCCTTCGATCCTGAAAAAAAGGAAAGCAGACAGATGCTTACTTTTTATTCAACCGACATGAGTTTTTTTTTAATATACATCAGCTTTTAAACATAGTTCTTTTGCATCAGAAGAGAGAGAGGGAGAGGGAGGCAGAGAGAGAGAGAGAGAGAGAGAGACTTATTTAGATATGTTCAAAATAAGGGGAAAACGACTAAATTATGACTGTTTTTCACACTTACGACCGTTGCAGCATTCTTACAGGCACATGATCAAAAATTCGGACGCTTGGCCACGAACTCGTATGTTATTTTTAGAAAACCCCAACTTAACAAGTGCAGCGATTCCCTTAACAATTCGGACAAGAAAGGTTGTAGAATGGGGCAAAACCCAATTAACAACTGTCTGGCTTAGCAACAAAATGTTGCCCTCAATTGTGTCGTAAGTTGAGGACTCCCCGTACAGGATCTCCGGCCAAATGCATAGAGTCCCTCAAAGTTGTTGGAGATCCCTCTTGGCTGAAACGGCCCTCTAATTCCTGAATAAATGGAGGTTAAGCACAACGGTCAGTTTAGGAGGGCAAAATAAAATTCCCACGCCTAAAAGATAACTAAACCCCCGGGGGAGAATGTGTCTAAAAATGAAGAGTGTTGTCGTCAGCTTCTTCCTTCCCATGTTGGTTTTGCAGATCCTGCGCTCCAGCGACGAACCGGTCCTGTTGCCTTCTCCGAGCTCCATAAAGGAGGAACAATATTGCGGCGAAGAGTCTTGTTCATTAAACCCACAGCGCCCTCTTGAGGGAGGCAGCTGTACAGACAGCGGAAAACCATCGGCGGGAGTTCTGAGCGACAGTTTTCTCTCCCCGGAGTGGGTCTCCCCTTTCCTCCCGGTATGGCCTGTGAAGGAGGAACCAGCAGGAGCTGGTGAAGAGCAGAACCTCCGTGTCCAAGCATCCCCCATAAAACAAAAGAGACAGGTTACAGGGGTCAGGTCAGCCCCCCAAAGTACGCTGGTTATAAAGAGGCAAGAATTGGGCAGATCCAGACGGAAGCAGCACTTAGCCCTCTCTTCCTCAGAAGAACCGGTTCTCCTTCTGCCCCTCGGTGGTGGTGGCTCAACGTCCTTCCTGATGAGACAATGTCCTTCCAGTCTGGAGGAACCTCTAGCAACCCTTGTCTGTGGTCCAGAAGAAGACCCTCCAGTGAATTGCAGGCTGCCCAAAGCTTCCACCCCCAATAAAGCGCCCATAACCACCTCTATACCCCTACCACCTACTGACCAGTGGAGATTGACCCCTTTGGTCAACGAAAGGAGCACGGTTGATTTCAGTTCTCCGAGATCTTCTCCCTTGCCCTTCCTGCCCTTCCAGGAGAATTTAGATCTGGAGTTTAATGAGACCTCACTGAGACAATCCTTGGGTGACTCTCCCCAGTGTCCACTTCTGAACGCAGAAATGGGTGAAATAGTTCCTGAACTCTTGGACACTTCTTCCCCATCCAGCAAGGTGGCCTGTGAGCTTCCAGGGGACAACTCCCTTCTGGAAGACCTTGTTTTGGAGAACATGCCTGAGAACTGGAGCAAGCTCTCACTGGACCTCAGTTTTCCAGACCCCGAGAACCTGGAGACCGATCTGAGCTGGTCACAGCTCCTTCCTCACCTAAAATGACCCAGTTGGGCTCCCTGCAAATAACCTCACCTGGGCGGCACTTTCAGAAGACCCCAGTCCCATACCTTACTGTCTTGGCCCTTCAGCAAGTATGGCTCTTGATTAACTCAGAGGTCACCCGAATGTAAGGATCGAGGAAGCCTTAGCCACGATAGGTTGAAGGAAGACTCCCTGTCCTGTTTTCTACACCTGCTTCTTTGCAGATGATGGTTTGGGCAAATCTAGGACACTCCCGTAAGGGGTAGGATGGAAAGCTCCAGAGCTGTCAATAGTTTTGGAGACAACTTCTAGAGCTTCCGCTGAAGGAAAGATTCATCTATTGAAAGGTGTCTGGGCTACCCAAATCACATCTTACCTAGCCTTGGGCCTTAGATGTTAATCCCTTGATGCTTTGGGGGTGATTGCTCTTTTCTCCCCTGCTCTTATTTTAATAAGAGAAGCTTGATCTGGACACATCTCATTGCTAAAATCTGAAAATTAGGTTCAGGGCTTCCCGACGGTCACAAAACAATAAAGTTGGTGCCTCTCCACGGGATTCCTGCCACATCTGTAGCCTAAAGCATCATGAGAAGTGTTTTAAGAGGCCACATTTAGCTAACACTAAAGTGGGATCTGCTTATCTAGAGGCTGTGGCGTTTTACCTCTAGCTAACATGTGTTGCGCCTGCACAAATCGCCAGCACTTAAAGCCACAAAGCAGATCCCAAGTTCCCCTGCCAGGCGTCGGAAGCCTGAACGCAAAACCCAGAGGCCACATCTCTGGTTCCCCAAGATTGCTGAAAAGTTGGGCTTCTCGGTCTGCAGGCCAAGTAATTTTTTTCCCCCCCGTGGGGTTGTGGAGCTGGAAGTAGATTTAGTTCCTTGATTGAGTCGTTCCAGCTGCCTTGATAATCTCCAGCAGGAGGTCCCCGTGTCGAGCGAACTGACACTCTGAAGCTGATAGATTCCTGCCTCTGTAAAGTTCTGGAGGACAGCTTTAAATCGAGGCTTTCCTCCATCGAAACAATCCGGCCTGCTCTTTTTGAGGGGGTTTTAAAAGCAGAAACCGGAGCCACGTCCGTCCGGGCCAGACCGTGCGTTCGTGATCCTCGCAAGGGCAATAAAACCCGAGTGCCTGTCCTTTCTTCCACATCATTTCGTGCTCTTAAAAAAATCCTGCTTTGGCCGCCTCTGAAGAAGGAAGGCGGAGGAGGGAGCAACTGAAGTGAGGCTCGGGGCACGGCGTTCCGATCTCGGCCCAAACCGGAGGCCTCCAGGTTGACACGAGACTGGTGCTTCAGAAGAAGTGCCGAGTTGTCTCGGAATGGGGGTCTTTTTGTGCTGGAAAAACGGGGCTGGGTGGTCCCTGAAACGACGCTAACTAGAGCAGGTGCAGAGATGGTCTGAGGAATCTCACTGCCCCCAAGGCTGTGGTGGTCACTGGTTAGGTTTTGTGGGAGCCCACGGCTTCTTCCTCTTAAGCCCTCGGCCTTGTTCTCTGCCTGAGCACGCTTTGTCATTTTATTGTCGTTGTCTTTCTGCCTTCCTTCCAAAGCGGTGTTAGGTTCTGTCTGGGCAAGCTTCTCATCTTCAGGAACCGGAATCACCCATGAAAAAATTCCCTCTGGTTGGGATAACGCTGCAAGACCGATTCCCTCGGGTCCAGCTGGCTGGGCTGATGGGGAGGCAGACGGGAGGACCACAAAATGCATATTTTCTTGCTTGCATTATTATTTTTTCTTTCTTTCCTCTTCTGGCCAGTTTCCTCAGCTGCAAGAGCATCGCCTCCTTTGCCAAACCAATATCCCGGCACGCCCTCCTTTAAATATTTGGAAGCTCCCTTCCGTGCGTGTGCCTGGTTATCGTTTTTCTCGTGGGTTCCTAACTCGGCGGAGGCTCTTAAAATCGGCGTTGCTGTGCGATAGCTCTTCCGATGTTTCCGCGGCGATTTTTTTCTTTGCACTGCTCCGGCTTGCAGCAAACTCGACGCAAATGTAAATCTAGCAATGGTAAATAAACTCTCCCCTTCGAATCAGCCTGATCCTGTGTGACTTTGGTGTGCTTTTCGTTGAGACAACACAAACTTAGTGGGCCGTTGTTTCCTCCAGGAAGTTTTTCCCAACACGGCATCCAGCCCCGTTGGTCTCCCATCTGATCAATTCTGATGCCATCCATCAAATGTCTTTATGCACGTTGTGGGTGTTTCATCACTAGAGATTTTTAAGGAGAGACTGGACAGCCACTGGTCTGCAATGGCATAGCATCTCCTGCTTGAGCAGGGGGCTGGACTAGAAGACCTCCAAGGTCCCTTCCAACTCTATTCTATTCTATTCTTTTTTTCTTTTCTATTCCTCGTATCATATTGTCTTTTTGTATTTTATTCTATATTTCTATTCTATTCTTTATTTCTATTCTATATTTCTATTCCATTCCATTCCATATTTTCTGTTCTGTTCCGTTCTATTCCATTCCACTCCACTCCACTCCATTCTTTTTTTTTTTTTTTTTTGTAAAAGAATTTTTATTATTTTCAAATATAACAAAATATAAACATAAACTTGATGCATATAAATACAAAACATCAGTACACAAAAGAAAAGATACTTTACGGGTGGTCCCGGCTGTCCCCTCTCCGCTTCCCCCTCTTTCACATACCACCTTCCTCCCACTATACTCTCAACCACTCCACCTTC
>NW_015390169.1:19077-28197 GCF_001527695.2 Protobothrops mucrosquamatus
ATAAAACATTTTATAAAAATTTTCCCTTAAATTCTGAGCTTGGGTAAACTTAACATTTCTAACCCAAATTATCTCCCAAGTCTCTAACATAATTGGTTCTTGAATATTTTGAGCCCACTTAATCATACAATCTTTAACTAATTCTGTTTCCGAATCCAACTCTAATAATACACTATAAATTCTTCTAATATGGGCTCTGTTTTGATCTTTAATCTGCTTTATCAAATTCCCATCTTCCAACATAAGACCCAATTTTTGATCTAAACACCATCTTTCAGCCAATTGATAATATAAGAACCAAGACTGAAGCACTTTCTCTTGTCTCAGTTCATCCAATGATTTAATTTGCCAGTCTTGACCCTTTAGATAGAACCAATAAGTCTCTATAAATAATTCCCTCTAGTTTAACTCCCGTAGTTACTCCTTGTATTGCATGTTCCGGAATTGCCCACATTGGTATCTTAAAATTTAATTTGTGATAATACTTTTTCCAAATTCTCAAAATCGCCACTCTTAAGATATGAGATTTAAAAATAGAATCAGCTTTGTTATCAAAAAATAAATATGCATGCCATCCAAAATATAAGTCCCAACCTTCAAGAATCAATATATCTCTATTAGTTAAATTAATCCAATCAGTAACCCATGTCAAACACTCCACTCCATTCTATATTCTATTCTATTCTACTATATTCTGTTCTACTCTACTCTATTCTATATTTCTATTCTGTTCTATTCTATTCTATATTTCTATTCTACTCCACTCCACTCCATTCTATATTCTATTCTATTCCTCATATCATTTTGTCTTTTTGTATTCTATTCTATTCTATTCTATTCTATTCTATATTTCTATTCTATATTTCTATTCCATTCCATATTTTCTATTCTGTTCTGTTCCATTCTATTCCATTCCATTCTATATTCTATTCTATTCTACTATATTCTGTTCTACTCTATTCTATATTTCTGTTCTATTCTATTCTATATTTCTATTCCATTCCACTCCAGTCCATTCTATATTCTATTCTATTCTATTCTATTCTATTCTATTCTATATTTCTATTATATTCCAAACTGAATTGCACTATAAGTCAAAAACAGGCAATCAGCTGGAAATTAGAAACCTGACACAACTGGGAAGCAAAATGGAAAGCCCAGGAATGTCCAAGGTCAGCTCCATTCTGGTTACTTATTACTAAACCAACAATAAATACACACTTCTATGAGGAAGAATCTGTAGATGAAGGGGACCTGCTGCTCAAAATACAAGAACATCTGAATTCTAGCCAGGGACGGTACTTTTTTTGTGTGTCAACATTGATCAGGACGCCACAAATGATCTCAGATTAAGCTGTGGGATAGGGATGGGCTAAGAGTGACTCATAAGAAAGTCTGAATTGATCTGGGTCTCTTACGAAGGGTGACTTTCTGAATTTAATGGGATTAGTCAAGGTAAGTATGCGTGGGATTACAGAGAAGTTAATATTGGCTTATATTAATTTCCGTATTAGACTTCTTAAGTCACACAGGCTGCCTTGCTTTTCACAATGGTTGGAAACTGATCAAGGAGAGAAGCCACCTGGAATTAAGGAGAAACTTCCTAACAGTTGAGGACAATTAACAAGTGGAACGGCTTGTCTCCAGAAATTGTGGGTGCTGCATCACTGGACGTTTTTAAGAAGATACTAGACAGTCACTTGTCTGAAATGGATCTCCTGCTTGAGTAGGGGGCTGGACTAGAAGACCTCCAAGGTCCCTTCCAGCTCTGCTCTATTCTATTCCTAGTCTAGTCTATTCTAGTCTCTATTCCTCGTATTATATTGTCTTTTTGCATTCTATTCTATTCTATTCTCTATTCCTCGTATTTTGTCTTTTTGCATCCTATCCTATCCTATTCTATCCTGTCCTATCTGAATTGCACCATAAGTCACGGACAGACAATCAGCTACCAGTTTTGGAAAGTAAAAACCTGACACAATTGGGAAGCAAAATGAAAACCCCAAGGAATGTTTTTAATCCCCCATTCCTGTGTAGGGAGACGGGTGTCACCGTCTCCTTCCTTCAGGCCTTGATTGAAGTCACAATTCCTAGGGTGTGACATCACAACTAGTTGCTGTGGCAATTCTTCCACTGGGAAAGTGAGAAAACCCAACCTCTGCTAACCAAGGTAAAAGAAACAAGATGTGAAACCCCTATAGAATAAAGGCAGGTAGTTCTCTCGGTTTTATTCATGTGGAAATACAGGGGTTTTTTTCTCTCTCTTTCAATTGCACAATTCAGTCTCGTCAAAATATTCACAATCCCCTTGTTTGACCCACATTTCCTTCCAAGTTCTTTTGAGGCATATATATATATATATATATATAGGTCTGTAGATTACAGTATAGCTATTTACAAGTAGTTCTTAACAATCGTTCATTTACTGACCGTTTGAAGTTACAACGGCACTAAAAAAAGGGACTTAGGGCCATTTTTCACCCTTACGACCTTTGCAGGTCACGTGATCAACATTCAGAGGCTTGGCAACTGACATGTACTTGTGACGGTTGCAGTGTCTCCTGGGGTCACGTGATCCCCTTTTGCGATCTGGGGAAGTCAGATTCACTTAACAATCGTGTTACTAACTTAACACCTGTAGTGATTCATTTACTAACTGGCAAGGAGAGTCGTAAAATGGGGCAAAACTCACTTAACTGTCTCCCTTAGAAATTTGGGGCTCAATTTGGAGCGTCACAAAAACACCCAATTCTCTTTGAAGGTCTATTGCTAGTACCAAACTTTGGAAAACTCCCTATTGACTCAGAGATTGCGGTCTGTTATTGTCAGAAAATGGCCTTTTGATTTTTTTCCTGCAAAGTGGATGCTAGAGAGCCATTTCAGGGTGGTGGATAAAGCATCAGGCTAGGAACCAGGAGACTCTGAGTTCTAGTCCAGCCTTAGGCCCAAAGCCAGCTGGGTGCCTGTTCATCCTTCTTATCGCTAGGAGCAAGCAAGCAAGGACAAACAGCTTCCAAAACCGTGCCAAGAAAGCTGAAGGGATCTGTCACCAGGAAAGCTATAAAAAGAACAAAAAATTCTTCAGTTTGAACTGCAAACTTTAATGGTTGCTGGAAGAAAGAATTAGCAATTCCTATTATAACTAGGCGATGGAACGAGGTGTCAACCTCAATACCAGATCTTCAAAAGATCTCGGATAATATCTTCTTCCGCAAAATATTATAGATTTATTGGACTCCCGTTACCTTTACATCAAAAAAGGCCTGAATAAATTATTGTTATTGGCTACGCCGTGCTTTTAAAAGATGCTTGTGCAGTGTCCTATAATTCTTCCATTTGGAGAGACAGTTATTACATATATTAACTGGAGACGGAGACATTTAATGTTCCCAGATGTTCTGGTTTTGGAACTATGTTTGTATTGCATCGGAATTGACAAGGGAAGTTCTAAGGGGTTACCACAAAGAAGAGAGGGTCAACCTATTTTCCAAAACACCGGAAGGAAAGACAAAAAGCAACGGATGGAAATTAATCAAGGAGAGAAGCAACCTGGAACTAAGGAGAAACTTCCTGACAGTTAGAACAATTAACCAGTGGAACAGCTTGCCACCAGAAATCATGGGCGCTCCATCAGTAGAGATTTTTAAGAAGTGACTAGACAGCCACTTGTCTGAGATGGTATAGGGTCTCCTCTTGAACAGGGGGTTGGACTCGAAGACCTCCAATGTCCCTTCCAGCTATGTTACTCTGTTATTCTGTTAAAGGTATGAAAAATTTAGAAGTTGTGGGTGCTCCATCACTGGAGGTCTTTAAGAAGAGACTGGACAGCCACTTGTCTCAAATGGCGTGGGATCTCCTGCTTGAACAGGGGGCTGGACTGGAAGACCTCCTAAGGGGATAGGCAGATGTGGATGTTGGATGGTATTACAGATCTCGTCGCAGGATGGAAGCAGTTCCTAGTAAGGCTGCCTTTTGCAATTGACTAATGGCGAATCTGTCAATGCCGATGATGGTGTTCAAGTGGTGCTCCAGTTGTTTTGGGATTGCACCCAAGGCGCCTATGACTATTGGTACTACCCTTGCTTGCCTTTGCCACAGTCTTTCTATTTCTATTTGTAGGTCTTTGTATTTTGTGATCTTCTCCAGTTCTTTCTCGTCTATTCTGCTGTCTCCAGGTACTGCCACGTCCACTATCCAGACTTTTTTGTCTTTCTTATCGACAATTGTTAAGTCTGGGGTGTTATGTTGCAGGTGTTGTTATTATTATTATTATTATTATTATTACTTTTACTTTTACTTTTACTATTATTATTGATCATCGCACAGTCAGCCAGATGTTCAGACTGGATTTGGCATTTTTGTCTACCTATCGAGTCCGTCCCAAGGACCTGGAATAGGCAGATGTGGATGTTTGATGGTATTACAGATATCGTCGCAGGATGGAAGCAGTTTTATTATTATTATTAGGCTTACAAGATTGATAAATAAATAAAATATTGCTAAGATTTCTGGAGCTTCTGAGGTCTGTCAGCCACTTTCTCTCTCCCAGCTAGGACCTCTCTGCCGACCTTTTCAAAGATGTCTACCTGGAAAGAGAGGCACTACCTTTGTACGGAGAAATATACACCATGGCCGGGATTTTCTCCCCGACCCTACCACAAACTAGCGACTCAGAAGCCTCCCTACACAGATACCAAAATCAAAGTTTGCCAGAAAATCCGTTGCCCGCTGGAGGAAGCTGTCCTTTGGCACATCTGGGGCTACCACACCTGGCTGGATGTAGGGAGATTGCCCCCCGTCTACCGCTCCAGACCCGACAAGCCTTTTGACAGCAACACCTGGCGGTGGATCACTGCCCCCAGGAAGCCCTCCATGGCCGAGCCCCCGGTCCCCCCTCCTTCCCTCTTGGATGGGAACACCTACCTCAAGTTCATTGAAGGGGAAGGCCTGTTTGTGGACCTCAGGCACAAAAAGCGAGTCCTGAGCCTAACGCGGGACGAAGTGAGCAAGTGTGAGCAGCTGAAGCTGAGAAGTGAATGTCGCGCTCCACCTTTAGATGCTCAAGGAAACATTATGCCTCCCAAGGAGCTGAGGCGGTAAGATATGTTGCTTTCCTAAATATTTTCCTCCCCCAGATATGGGTAGTCCTCGACCCAAGGGTGCTTTTTTTCACGAGGCAACTGGACTTCCTTGTTTTTTCTTTGAAGACGTTTCGCTTCTCATCCCAGAAGCTTTTTCAGCTCTGACTGGATGGTGGGGAAGGGAAGGATTTATACTCCTTGCAGACAGCTGGTCATTTGCATCCTTTTGGAGAGTTGTTGAGGCCACTTGGAGGTTTGTCTGTGTCCCCGGGGTCACTTGTGTAGTGCACATGGGCGTGGAGCTCAGGTGACCTTGAAGGCACAGATAAACCCCCAAGTCCCTAACCCTATAGACAGAATTATTCCTGACCTATAGACAGAATCTTGCCAAATTAAAGCAAATGACTTGCATCATTAAAAAGGGAGTAGCTGACGGGATTCTCTTCCAACTAAACTATCTAAACCAGTGGTGGCGAACCTATGGCACGGGTGCCAGAGGTGGCACTCAGAGCCCTCTCTGTGGGCACGCGCACCGTCGCCCCAGTCCTAGGCCTTCAGCTGGGTTTTATAAAACCTTTTCGCTTTAGGCCTCCACCGCCGTGTGCAAAAAAAAAAAAAAAAGGTTCAATCAGTCAATTTCAACTTCTCGTGGGAAAAAAAAGATCTTGCAAAGTTGGAATTGATTGATTGATTGAACTTTTTAGTCCCATCCAGTCTGCTTGTTACCACTGTAGCCACGCTCACCCAATTGGCCATGCCCACCCAATGGGCCACACCCACCCAATGGGCCACACCCACCCGGCACTCGACGATGCATAAGTGGGTTTTGGGTTGCAGTTTGGGCACTCAGTCTCTAAAAGGTTCGCCATCACTGATCTAAACCTTGCAGCCCCTCCCTTCTGGGAATCCAGACTACACTCCACTACATTAGCTGCTTCACAAGCTCCCTTCAATGCTGGAGATTTTGCATGATCTGAGGAGAGCTGGGTTGTGGAGGGACCCTGCCCAGAGCTGAACATCATTTCCTTCCTGCTTTGTTCCTCCTCCATTTTCTCTTGTTCTGATTTTCCTACTTCCATCTCAGTCCGGCTGCCTACTAAAAGGGAATTCTGGTGCCTTGGGCTATTGTGATCAACCACTGTGTACGTTCTGTTCAAGCAGTTGGGTAGTGGTATTCCTGAGAGTTTCTCAGTTTCCCAGTGTCCTAGTGGAACTCTGAAAATAGAGTCCTCTCAGTGTCTAGTTGCAACGGGGGTGATCTCTCTCTCTCTCTCTCTTTGGCAGAGACTTTGGATAACTTTTATTGTCATTTTTTTCCTGTGGGCACAACGGCACACATTAAAAATGAAATTTAGTTGCTTGCTCTCAAAGTATACACATACATAACACACATTTAAAACATACGATATACAACATGTGCATAGACCTACACCCTTACATATAAGTAACATATAAATATGAATCACTGTCCATCTTGAATACATAACGGAAGGAGGAAGCTTGAGAGTTCACAAGGTTGATACTGTATGGAGCAAAACTGTGACCGAATCTGGATGTTCTGCTTTGGATACCACGGAGCCCCCTCCTCCCAGAAGGTAGCAAGTCGTGAAGAGGATGTGTAGTGTCCCAGACAATCTTGCGGACCCTACTCAAGCAACGCTTATATGCCATGTCCTGGATGGAAGGGAGGGAACTGCCAATGATCTTTTCGGTCATCCTCACCACTCTCTGCACCACCTTCCTGTCTGAAGCAGGGATGCTTCCAAACCAGACTGTGATGCTGTATGACAGGATGCTCTCAATCGTCCCCCTGTAGAAAGTGGTCAGGACAGGGGAAAGAAGATGTGCTTTTCTCATGCGACGCAGAAAATGCAGGCGCTGCTATGCCTGCTTCACCAGTGTCTCACTGTTGAGCCACCAAGCCAGCCTGCTTGTTAACTGCACACCCAGGAATTTGATGCTGGTAATCATCTCCACAGGGGAATCATTAATGCACAGAGAAGTGTGGCTGTGCCTGCCTTTTCTGAAACTGACAATGATCTCTTTGGTTTTTCCAGTGTTTAAAACTAGGCTGTTTTCCTTACACCAGTTCACCAAACCTATTGGTGAAAAGGGCTTATTTCTTCAAACCCTACTCGCATCTCAGGAGACCATCATCTCTGACACTTGATTCCTGCTTAGCTAGCCCAGCAGCGAACCGTGGCATCCCCACAGTTCGGACTGAGATATGTCAAAACTGGCTCTTGTCTCAGCTTATTCTGAAATACCGGTGGTCCTCAACGTATGGCCACCATGGAGCCCCAATTTCTACCACAGAGTGAGACATTTGTTAAGTGATTTTTGCTCGACATTACGAACTTTCTGGCAGAATCACTGCAGTTGTTAAGTTACTAACATGGTGGTTAAGTAAATCGGGCTTTCCTGTGGACATTGCTTGTCATAAAGTCGCAAAAGGGGAATCACAGGACACTAAGACGGTCATAAAGATGAACCAGTTGCCAAGCATCTTGAATTTTCATCATGGGACCCTGGGGATGCTGCAAGGGTCATAAGTGTGAAAAAATTGTCATCTGTTGCTTTTCTTCGGCGCCGTTGCACCTTCAGGCAGTCAGTAAATGAACTGTTGTAAATCGAGGATAACCTATATTTACCACGGCATCCTGAGGTCATGTGATCACCATTTGCGACCTTCTCAGCTGACTTATGACAGGCAGAGTCAAGGGGGGAGAAATTGAATTTGCTTAACAACCACTGACCCGCAATGTTTCACTTAACAACCATGGGGGAAAAAATTCGTAAAATCGAGTGCGCCTCACTTTAACAACTGGAAGTTCTGGTCCCGATTGTGCCCTTCAGTCAAGGAGTACCTTTTTTCAGTGATGTCGTAACTTTGACCAGTCACTAAACGGATGGTTTTTAAGTTGAGAACTACCTGTAGTTCTAAGTAGTCTGTAGAATGTGGTGCACGATAATGTCTTTCTTGATGCAATCTCTCGTAAACGGTAACCATTGCTGTTGTTCTCCTTATCTTTTGGGCAGGTACAACTATCTGCTTTCAGGAAAAGCGCCAGCGTCCGTCTTTGTGGAGCTACAGCCTGTCGTGCCTCCTGCTCCAGAATGTTGGAATTATCCCTGTCCAAGCCTTCAACCCCATTATGAAGACTCTGCCGCTAAGTTTGCTCTGAAGAACAACAGCCCCATTTACCAGGAGGTGGTGGGAAAATACCAGGAGCTGATGCTGTCTGGGAATCAGATATGGTCCTCCACCACTCCAGTCAGCCAAATAAACAGGAAAGCCTGAATCCTGCCCTTTTGAGCTACTTTGGAAAAGTCCAGAATTTGGGAAGTCGTAGCCCGAGCAGTCCCGAATAGCCACCAGTATCTCCCAGTGTTGTCATCCAGGGTGCATCCCCCAATGTTGTCATCCAGGGCGCGTACGTTCGTTTTATAGTTCCTTCCTTCTCCCAAGAGAGAATCCAAGGATCTATGGGAAGGTGAACATACCATGAGGGTCCTCAATAGGTCAAAGAATTGTGGGAATGGAAAGGATGCAGCATTTTTATCATGCTCGTGGTAAGAGATCCTGGTTAAGGGGCTCCCTATTGACCAAATACTTGCCCTACGGAGCAAAAACATGTTGATTAGGAAGCACAAACCATCATTGGCACAAGCTGCTTTTCTGAACTTTTCTACCAACCTTCAGTGCTGGATATAACTTGTATTCTGAATATGTTGTAAGGGGACTACTCAACATTCAGAGATCCGGTAGCCGTGGGGAGCCAGTTGAAGCCCTTTCTTCGATCTAATGAGGAACGGGAAGGTTGTTTATTTATTTATTTATTTATTTATTTATTTATTTAATTTAATTTATATACCGCCCTTCTCCCGGAGGACTCAGGGCGGTGCACAGCATATTAAAACAAATAACAATAAAATACCAGAATAAAAACCCCTCTAAAACCAAATTAAAAGCCAAATATTAGTAGCTGTGTAATAATTAAAATTATATTAAAATCATCCCTAACTAAAATCCACCCTA
>NW_015390169.1:31826-33420 GCF_001527695.2 Protobothrops mucrosquamatus
TCAGGGGTAGTCAACCTTGGCTCTTTTATGACTCGTGGACTTCAACTTCCAGAATTCCTGAGCCAGCACAGCTGGCTCAGGAATTCTAGGAGTTGAAGTCCACGAGTCATAAAAGAGCCAAGGTTGACTACCCCTGATCTAACTCAATAGTGTAGCAGCAGAAATATAACAAGTTCCTTCTGCTGTATTGCACACACTAGACCAGACACATTTGCGTTTGAAAGCCTCTTTGGTTTCGACGTTAAAACACTGACGTCTGAAGGACGCTAAGGAGATCAGATCAGAAACTTTTGCATACGTTTTGCTGCTAAACATGTTTTTAATAAAGTCATTTAAATGGTCATCCGCATTGGTTCCAAGCAAAGTTTCTGCTGGATATGAAACTCCAACTCCTAGTGGACAATCACTTAAATGTGAGCCAGCCATGTGCTGCAGCTGCCAATGCTGGGCTGCATTAACAGAGGGATAGAATCAAGATCACGTGAAGTGTTAATACCACTTTACAAGGCCTTGGTAAGGCCACACTTGGAATACTGCATCTAGTTTTGGTCACCATGATGTAAAAAAGATGTTGAGACTCTAGAAAGAGTGCAGAGAAGAGCAACAAAGATGATTAGGGGACTGGAAGCTAAAACATAGAAGGAACGGTTGCTGGAATTGGGTAGGTCTAGTTTAATGAAGAGAAGGACGAGGGGGGACATGACAGCAGCCTTCCAGTATCTCAGGGGCTGCCCCAAAGAAGAGGGAGTCAAACTATTTTCCAAGGCGCCTGAAGGCAGGACAAGAAGCAACGGATGGAAACTGACCAAGGAGAGAAGCAACCTAGAACTAAGGAGAAACTTCCTGACAGTGAGGACAATTAACCAGTGGAACTACCTGCCTCCAGAAGCGGTGAATGCTCCAACACTGGAAGTTTTTAAGAAGAGACTGGACAGCCATTTGTCTGAAATGGTATAGGGTTTCCTGCCTAAGCAGGGGGTTGGACTCAATGACCTCCAAGGTCCCTTCCAACTTTACTATTATTATTATTATTATTATTATTATTATTATTATTATTATTATTATTATTATTATTATTATTATTATTATTATTATTATTATTATTATTATTATCTGAATAACCAATTACAGACAAGCCTCAACGTACATTTAGTGACCATTCAAATTTACAAATGAAAAAAAAAGTGACTTATGACTGTTTTTCATACTTCAGACCATTGCAGCATCCCCACGGTCAAA
Source organism: Protobothrops mucrosquamatus (assembly GCF_001527695.2). Taxonomy (NCBI): domain Eukaryota; kingdom Metazoa; phylum Chordata; class Lepidosauria; order Squamata; family Viperidae; genus Protobothrops; species Protobothrops mucrosquamatus. The sequence continues at coordinate 33,066 of NW_015390169.1, forward strand.
CCCTCGTACTGCTTTTTCTAGGTAATCCAGGTTTGCCACTAGTTACAGTCTTTTTGGATTTTTTTTTTTATTATAGTCTTTTAATAACAATTGACTTCCCCATTTAGACTAGGGTCATCTGCTCCGTTCCTCCAAGCAGGAGGTGGGTGGCAAGCCAGAATAAATGAGAGATGATTTAATTAGCTCATAGTTCCTGAAAGTGTTTGCTAAGACTGGTAAGATCAAATGTGTGGGTCTTGTTTCCACTTAGTGTGAAACACAAGCAGGGGGCTTTTCAAGGAGGCTGCAACCCACAGAGAAATCCTTTGCGGGAGCATGTCCTTGATCCAATCTGCAGGAAGCTGATCATACACAA
>NW_015390169.1:33530-38333 GCF_001527695.2 Protobothrops mucrosquamatus
AGAATAAATGAGAGATGATTTAATTAGCTCATAGTTCCTGAAAGTGTTTGCTAAGACTGGTAAGATCAAATGTGTGGGTCTTGTTTCCACTTAGTGTGAAACACAAGCAGGGGGCTTTTCAAGGAGGCTGCAACCCACAGAGAAATCCTTTGCGGGAGCATGTCCTTGATCCAATCTGCAGGAAGCTGATCATACACAAGCAGCTTGAATCCAGCAGGAATGGGATAACATTTGCAGACGACACCAAGCTCGCAGGAATAGCCAACACTCCAGAAGACAGGCTTAAAATACAGGAGGACCTGGACAGACTTGAACACTGGGCGCTATCTAACAAAATGAAATTCAAGGGTGAAAAAAGTAAGGTTCTACATTTAGGCAAGAAAAACCAAAAGTACAGGTATAGTATAGGGAGTACCTTGCTCAATAGTAGTAACTGTGAGAGGGACCTTGGAATCCTAGTGGACAATCACTAAATATGAGCCAGCCGTGTGCTGCAGCTGCCAAAAAGGCCAACACAGTGCTAGGCTGCATGAACAGGGAGAGAATCAAGATCACCTGAAGAGTTAATACCACTTTACAAGGCCTTGGTAAGGCCACACTTGGAATACGGCATCCAGTTTTGGTCACCACGATGTAAAAAAGATGTTGAGACTCTAGAAAGAGTGCAGAGAAGAGCCACAAAGGTGATCAGGGGACTGGAGGCTAAAACATATAAGGAACGGTTGCTGGAATTGGGTATGTCCAATTTAATGAAGAGAAGGACGAGGGGGGACACGATAGCAGTATTCCAGTATCTCAGGGGCTGCCCCAAAGAAGAGGCAGTCAAGCTATTTTCCAAGGTGCCTGAAGGCAGGACGAGAAGCAATGGGTGGAAACTAACCAAAGAGAGAAGCAACCTAGAACTAAGGAGAAACTTCCTGACAGTGAGAACAATTCTATTCTATTCTATTCTTCATTCCATTATTCTATTCCATTCCATTCCATTCCATTCCATTCCATTCTATTCTATTCTATTCTATTCTATATTCTATTCTATTCTTCATTCCATTATTCTATTCTATTCTATTCTATTCTATTCTATTCTATTCTATGCCCCTGTGAAGTAAGTGGCACCCAAAATGCCCCTGAACTCTGTAGCATCTTGAAAATGACTCCATGAGGTTTTTTTTTTTTAAAAAAAATCTCTCTTTTTCATCTGTCTTTTCCTCTCTTTGTGCAGCAGCTTTTTGCAAAGACAAGAACTGCCTTGATTTCCCCCCCCCCCCAACGTCATTTGCACTGCCAAGAAGAAATTCTGTCTCTCTCTCTCTCCCTCCCTCCCTCTCTCTCTTTCTCTCTTTTTTTTTATTGGGAGGTGCTGGTCCAGAGGCTAAAAGCTTGTCATCCCAACCTCTGGATTTTTTTTTTTAACTTGGCAGTTTATTAAATTGTCTAAAAGCCCAGGGGCTTAAATGGCTGACTCCAACAAAAACGGGAACAGCGGGCAGTGCCCAAGCCTAGATTCCCCTCCTTGTTCACCGCAGGAAACTGATATTTGAAGGAAACCTAGTCTGATGTCATTTGGTCAGCCAAAAAATGAAGCATAAAGAATCTGGATTGCGAGTTTTGGCTAGAGTCAACTGCCCAAAGCAGGGGTCTTCAAACTTGGCCCTATTATGACTTGTGGACTTCAATTCCCAGAATTCCTCAGCCAGCATGGCTCAGCTTGGAGACCTCTCTCTTTCCCCTCAGCGTGGCTGGCTCAGGAATTCTGGGAGTTGAAGTCCACGAGTCATAAAAGGGCGAAGTTTGAAGACCACTGTCTTAAATCTAACAAACAAAATGGAGGCTGGCTGAGGAATTCTGGGAGTTGAAGTCCACCAGTCATAAAAGGGCCAGGTTTGAAGACCCCTGTCTTAAATCTAACAAACAAAATGGAGGCTGGCTGAGGAATTCTGGGAATTGAAGTCCACCAGTCATAAAAGGGCCAGGTTTGAAGACCCCCTGCTTGTGGACTTCAACTCCCAGAATTCCTCAGCCAGGCTCGCTGGCTGAGGAATTCTGGGAGTTGAAGTCCACCAGTCCTAAAAGGGCCAAGTTTGAAGACCCCTGTCCTAAAACCTTGCTGGGCCAGGCTTGAGTTGCGGGTAGCCAAGGGACAGGCGAGGCATTGGTTGAATTCTGCCCCATTTTATGACCTTTCTCTGCCAGAGTAAAGCAAATTTTTCCCCGGGGAAAATTTTTAATGGGGGTTTTAAAGTAATTTTTAACTACTAGACCAATTACTAATATTTGTTTTTAATTATGTTTTTAATTTGTAGTTTTTTGTGATTAGTATTTTATCTGGTTGTTAGCCGCCCTGAGTCCGCAAGGAGAAGGGCGGGATATAAATTAAATTAATAAATAAATAAATAAATAAATAAAATAACTGCAGTCGTTAAGTGAATCACACAGTCATTAAATGAATTTGGCTTCCCCTCCCCCCTCCATTGACTTTGCTCATCCGAACCCAACTTGGAAGGCCTACAAATGCTGATCCCATCTCTGAATTGGGATCACGTGACCGCGGGGATGCTGCGACGGTCGTTAAGTGTGAAAATGGGTCACAAGTCACGTTTTTTTTCAGTGCCCTCCCTTGTAATTTTGGTCACTAAATGAATGGTTTAATAGTCGAGGTCTACTGTGGAAGCATCTTTCCTCTCCCCCCCCCCGGGCAAAATTTCTCCTATGTGAGTAACATGTACCCAGGCTCCCTCATCCAAACCGACCCGTTTTGAACTTGTAATATGAACAGCTGAAGTTCTACACTAATTGGATATTTTTGATTAATCCTGCTTATTTTAATGGGTAAAGATTAGAGTTGGTGAGGACGGATAGACAGGCATTAAAAGAGGGCTGATAGACAGGCGGTGACGGAGGAAGAGAAGAGACGGAAGAGATTTGAGCCCTCCTGCTTGGAATACTAGCAGTTGTTATCTCCTCCACCTCCACCTCCACCTCCTCCTCCTCCTCCTCCTCCTCCTCCACACCCACTCTTCAGCTGTTGAGGAAGGCACGAAGTTCTGCTTCTCGCTCTTCTGGCAGCTTCAACCCTTGTTCATCTTGTTCATCGAGGTGGTTGTAACGTGTCCTTGATGCTCTCTCTCTCCATCTCCATCATCTTCTGGGTCTACTTCATGGTCTTTGATTGGCTTCTCTCTCTCTCTCTCTCTCTCTCTCTCTCTCTCTCTCTCTCTCTCTCTCTCTCTCTCTCTCTCTCTGTGTGTGTGTGTGTCTCTTTCTCCTGTCTCTTTGTCTCTGTCTCTCTCTGTCTCTTTCTCTCTCTTTCTCTCTCTCTCTCTGTCTCTTTCTGTCTTTCTCTCTCTCTCTCTCTCTCTCTCTCTCTCTGTGTGTGTGTGTGTGTCTTCTGTCTCTTTGTCTCTGTCTCTCTCTCTGTCTCTTTCTCTCTCTTTCTCTCTCTCTTTCTGTCTCTTTCTCTCTGTCTCTTTCTGTCTTTCTCTCTTTCTGTTTCTCTTTCTGTCTTTCTCCTGTCTCTGTCTCTTTCTGTCTTTCTGTCTTTCTGTCTTTCTCTTCTGTCTTTCTGTCTTTCTGTCTTTCTGTCTTTCTGTCTGTCTGTCTGTCTGTCTCTCTCTCTCTCTCTCTCTCTCCTTCGGTCTCTTTGTCTCTGTCTCTCTGTCTCTTTCTCTCTCTTTCTCTCTTTCTCTCTCTTTCTCTTTCTCTCTGTCTCTTTCTCTCTCTTTCTCTCTTTCTCTCTCTTTCTCTTTCTCTCTGTCTCTTTCTGTCTTTCTCTCTTTCTGTTTCTCTTTCTGTCTTTCTCCTGTCTCTGTCTCTTTCTGTCTTTCTGTCTTTCTGTCTTTCTGTCTTTCTGTCTGTCTGTGTCTCTCTTTTTAATGCGCCTTGTACGCCATGTCTTCCCACGACGTCCTCTGCAGCTGAGCCAGCTTCCCGGTCCGTCCTGGCTCCTTGAAACACTCAAAGAGATTTTTGCAATCTCACTCACGGGGTCTTTTGGACCTGCGGGACTGACACACACACACACACAAAAAATAAAAAATAAAAAAAATAAAAATAAAAGCAGTGCTTGTTCAGGAGTTGCAGAGTGCAGGGAAGACGGCCTCTCCCCTCTTAATGCTGGGCCCCTATCGATTATCTTCCTGGCTCGCTTTTCTTCCAGGAGTTGCACGCTGCCCACTCAGGTTTTTCTCCCAGCAGGCCTTTCGGGAGGCTGTGTTCTTCGACACAGCATGGTGGAGAAAAAATAAAAATAAAAATAAAAATAATAATAATAATAATAGCGGAGGAGGCCCCCTCAGGGCACCGTGGCAGTTGGAAACCCAAATCAACGTCCCCTTTTCCAGAGATCCCTGCGCTTCAGTCGGAGCATGGCTCGGATGGCCTTCCAGGCTGGAGAGGCTGCGGAGAGGCTGTTGCAAGCGTTTGTCGGCTTGTACAGTCATGCTGCAGAAAGGACTATCAATTATGAATGAAACCCATTCTTGAAGAGAAAAAGCTTTTGCGAGCCGGACAGGCCGCAGGGAATAAATAGGCTTATGAACCGGATTACCAAAATGCCTTTTAAATGAGCGATTTCCAATGTCACACGGTGACGGCTGGAGTATCCCTGGCTTTACTTTACATAATGGCATCAAGCAATCACTGTCCAGCCATCACTCAATTTTTCTTTTCTTTTCTTTTCTTTTCTTCACCCCTCCCCTCCCCCCTCTCCTTTCCCTTCTCTTCTCTTCTCTTCTCTTCTCCTCTTCCCTTCTCTTCTCTTCTCTCCTCTTCTCTCCTCTCCTCTCCTCTCCTCTCCTTTCCTCTCCT
>NW_015390169.1:40266-43889 GCF_001527695.2 Protobothrops mucrosquamatus
TAATAATAATAATAATAATAATAATAATAATAATAATAATAATAATAATAATAATAATAATAATAATAATAATAATAATAATAATAAAAATAAATAAAGTTGGAAGGGACCTTGGAGGTCATCGGGTCCAACCCCCTGCTCAGGTAGGAAACCCTATACCATTTCGGACAGATGGCTGTCCAGTCTCTTCTTAAAAACTTCCAGTGTTGGAGCATTCACCACTTCTGGAGGCAAGGAGTTCCACTGATTAATTGTTCTAACCATCAGGAAGTTTCTCCATAGTTCTAGGTTGCTTCTCTCCTTGATCAGTTTCCATCCGTTGCTTCTTGTCCTGCCTTCAGGGGCTTTGGAGAATAGCTTGACTCCCTCTTCTTTGGGGCAGCCCCTGAGATACTGGAACCCTGCTATCATGTCCCCCTGGTCCTTCTCTTCATTAAACTAGACATACGCAATTCCAGCAACCGTTCCTTGTATGTTTTAGCCTCCAGTCCCCTAATCATCTTTCTTGCTCTTCTCTGAACTCTTTCTAGAGCCTCAGCATCTTTTTTATATCGCAGTGACCAAAACTGGAGGCAGTATTCCAAGTGTGGCCTTACCAAGGCATTGTAAGGTGGTATTAATATTTTACGTGATCTTGATTCTATCCCTCTGTTAATGCAGCCCAGCACTGAGTTGGCTTTTTTGGCAGCTGCTGGCTCATATTTAAGGGATCGTCCACTAGGACTCTGAGGTCCCTCTCACAGTTACTACTATTGAGCAAGGTACCCCCTATACTATACCTGCACATTTGGTTTTTCTTGCCTAAATGTAGAACCTTACTTTTTTCATCATTGAATTTCATTTTGTTAGCGCCCAGTGTTCAAGTCTGTCCAGGTCCTCCTGTAGATGTTTTGCTTCTTATCCAAGAAGACCATTCCTGACACATTGTACAATATATTTTTTAAAAGAGGACACATTCCACAGCTAGGGACACTTTGCCATGTTCAAAGTTGGGAATAGACTCTCCCGAGCATTCAAAGTTACGACGGCATTGGAAAAAAGGGCTGTTTTTCACACTTGCACCAATGGCAGTGGCCCACTGGTCCTCTGATTGAAATTCAGACGTTTGGCAGCTGACTCATACTTACGACCGTTGCGGTGTCTCGGTGTGTGTGTTTGTGTGTCTCACGTGATCCCCTTTTTGCGACCGTCTGACCAGCAAAGTCGATGGGGAAGCCAGATTCACTGTTGCTAACTTTACGGTTGCCGTGATTTGCTTAAAAGCTGCGGCGAGAAAGGTCGTAAAATGGGACAAAGCTCCCTGAACAAATGTCTCACTTAGCAACAGAAATTTTGGACTCAGTTGTAGTCGTAAGGACTACCTGTAGAAGAGCAACAAAGATGATCAGGGGACTGGAGGCTAAAACATATAAGGAATGGTTGCTGGAATTGGGTATGTCTAATTTAATGAAGAGAAGGACCAGGGGGGACATGATAGAGCAGTGTTCCAGTATCTCAGGGGCTGCCCCAAAGAAGAGGGAGTCAAGCTCTTCTCCAAGGCGCCTGGAGGCAGGACGAGAAGCAACGGGTGGAAACTCATCAAGGAGAGAAGCAACCTGGAACTAAGGAGAAACTTCCTGACAGTGAGAACAATCAACCAGTGGAACAACCTTCCTCCAGAAGCGGTGAATGCTCCAACACTGGAAGTTTTTAAGAAGAGACTGGACAGCCATTTGTCCGAAATGGTATAGGGTTTCCTGCCTGAGCAGGGGGTTGGACTCGATGACCTCCAAGGTCCCTTCCAACTTTATTATTATTATTATTACTATTATTACTATTACTATTATTACTATTACTATTATTATTATTTTATTATTATTATTATTATTATTATTATTATTATTATTATTATTATTATTATTACTATTATTATTATTATTATACAGGATCCCCCGGTCATGCAACCACATTTTAAGACTTCGTTGTTGTTGTTGGAAACTGGCCTTTATTTCTGCTTTCCAGTAAAAACCTCCCATTGTGGATGCTGGGCTCATTTCATGACTACCACATTCACTTAACAATCACCACAAAACTATCATAAAATTGAATCGGTTGTGTGGATGCCTCGACTTAAAACCCTCATGACATAATGACAGAGGTTCCAGGTTGAGGGTTAACTAAAACTGGGGTCTTCAAACTTGGCCCTTTGATGACTTGTGGACTTCAACTCCCAGAATTCCTGAGCCAGCATGGGGGAACTACGGCCCCTTCATGACTTGCGGACTTCAACTCCCAGAATTCCTCAGCCAGCATGGGGGAACTACGGCCCCTTCATGACTCGTGGACTTCAACTCCCAGAATTCGTGCCTGGCTGAGGAATTCTGGGAGTTGAAGTCTACAAGTCATCAAAGGGCCAAGTTGGAAGACCGCTGACCTAAAATGTGTGTTTTAGACACTGAACAGAACACGTCTCTCCAAAGTGTCAAAGTGAAGAAAACCACACCAGCTCAAAACTTGCTTTAAGGCATCAAACCAGCAGGCCCAAGAAGGACTGGAGGCTGGATTCTGCCTATTTTGCATTAAATGACATCAGTTAAAAATCTATTATTATCAAAACCGTGACAGCCCTGCAGAAATCCAGCCTGGGCTGGATGCACAATAGCTGAGGAAGAACAAATTGTGCTCTTCAGGCCATCTTAAGCTGTTAAAAAATCTTAGCAACGATATTTATCAGGGAAACAATGTAATTGGAGCAGCGAAGAGGATCCTGGCGCAGTTTGGCATAAGCTGGGATGTAAGCTTCATTAAAAGTGGGCACTGGGAATTAAAAGACAGTGATCAACGCCAGGCGGATGGATATTTGAATAATTATGTAATTTTTATAAAAGGGAAACAACTAAAGCGTATTCCAAAACCAATGTGGATGTCTTGACACTTTCAAATTAATGGGATGGGATGGGATGGGATGGGATGGGATGGAATGGAATGGAATGGAATAGAATAGAATAGAATAGAATAGAATAGAATAGAATAGAAAATATGGAATAGAATAGAATAGAATAGAATAGAAAATACTATAGAATAGAATATAGAATGGAATGGAAAGAATAGAATAGAATAGAATAGAATAGAGTAGAATATAGAATAGAATAGAATATAGAATATAGAATATAGAATAGAATAGAATAGAATAGAATAGAATAGAATAGGAATTGGAATGGAATTGGAATGGAATGGAATAGAATAGAATAGAATAGAATATAGAATGGAGAGAATAGAATAGAATAGAATAGAATATAGAATGGAGAGAATAGAATAGAATAGAATAGAATAGAATAGAATAGAAAATACTATAGAATAGAATATAGAATGGAATATAGAATGGAATGGAATGGAAAGAATAGAATTACAGAATAGAATAGAATAGAATAGAATAGAATAGAATATAGAATAGAATAGAATAGAATAGAACAGAATAGAATAGGAATTGGAATGGAATTGGAATGGAATGGAATTCTTTATTGGCCAATTGTGATTGGATACACAAGGAATTTGTCTCAGGTGCAGAAGCTCTCAATGTATATACAAACAACAAAGTGATATAATCATAAGATACCAACAGGAGAAAGTAAGAGGAAAGATGA
>NW_015390170.1:0-1767 GCF_001527695.2 Protobothrops mucrosquamatus
CCTTTCTTTCACTATATGAAATTGTTTGCAACTATCTTATTAAATTAACCAAGGTTGCATGTTACTGTGCTTGTCCATTTGTGCAATAGACACTTTTAAATAACACAGTACTCTTACTCTTGAGATCCTTGCCTACTCTACAAATCTGCCCTCATATTCTTATCTGGAGGGAGGTTTGCAAGCGTATAATCAGTTCCAATTTTAAAAGATAATGTTAAAAATGTTTACAAATTTAAAAGGAACAAGAAATCACTTACACAGCCGTCATGCACATTCAATGTTGCTTCAAGTTTTAATCTTTGGATAAATTCTCTTCTCCCTGTGGAAAAAAAATACTGGAAGATTAACTAACATATCTTAATATTTACAAACACCACCTGAAAAACTCCATTGCTCTCAATTTTCTGCGGAAGGTATCGCACTGTATGTAGACCCAAGATTATTAAACAATATTTAGAGACTGGGAATTTGACTTCCTGGACAATGGATAAGCATTTGTTCAGCCCAATCAGCCAAGCAGGCAAAGAGTTATCCAACAAGCATTTAGTCAGAAATATATATTGTAGCATTACACATTCAGTATAATGTCAACTGCCCTCAAATTTGAGTAAATTTCCCAACTTGCCTCAGCATATAAAAAGTTACTATGATGACTTTTCCTTGAGTACATTCCAACATGCCTTATTCCCTTGTCTTGTTTCATTTGTGAGGGCAAAAATGAACACTTCTGGAAGAGTGAATTGCTTTTGTTTTAAGGGAAACATCAGTTGCAATGATAATCAAATACCTAGTGTGGAAATTCTTTAAAACACAATACTAAGGCAAAAATAAAGAAAAATAAGAATAAGAAAAAATATAAATAAGAAAAATAAAGAAAAAAATAAAGAAAACACTATTTTCCAATCCACTAATATATATGTATTCAGAATGAATGTAGGCAAATTTACGCAAGACATCAGCTAAGGAAATGATATGAACACAGGTCTAAATATTTATTTAATGGATAAGACGAGTCACATATAAGTATCAGATTTTTGAAGTTTTCTTCCATGAATATATACAAATTAATGATGGATTAGGGCACTATTCTTTTTAGCTTCTATTTATAAAGGATATAAAGATATAAACATTGTAAATGGAGGAATTGTCAATACTGTATCCAGCTTACCCTCACTTCTACGGATGCAAATGTCACATTCTACTTTGAGCACATTGTTGCAATCACTGCGATCATTTTAGGTCTGCCAAGGGAAAACTTGATTTTTGAATTCTAGAGATTTAATACATACAGAAAGAAGTCTACCTGCTATTTAGTTGGGAGAATATGAAATTAACCTATAAGTGCTTGAACAGACTTGGAAGTTAAGGTAGCTAGGGAAGTACAAATCAGTTCATAACTGAAATGTTTCAGTTACAGTCGATATAAAACCTATGGTTTTTACATATTTTTTTATAATTGTATGTACTATACTGCAAAATAAAGGAATGTAGAATACAAAACATATCTACGTTCCAGTGTAAATTACATCAATTTATTTTTAAAAATAGATCATGTAAGAATTTTCAGGATTCCTTGTTATATCAACATTTGATTCTTACATTAGATCAGAGTAGGCATAATGATTAACTTCTAATATTCTCTCTTTTTTCATTGTTTATACATCACTGTGAATATGATTTATCTATCAAAGATGGCATATTACTCCTTTCTTTTCCTATCTCCAGAAAATATTTATTTATCATATTTATATGGACACCGATCTCACA
>NW_015390170.1:2007-7415 GCF_001527695.2 Protobothrops mucrosquamatus
ATTCCTTGTTATATCAACATTTGATTCTTACATTAGATCAGAGTAGGCATAATGATTAACTTCTAATATTCTCTCTTTTTTCATTGTTTATACATCACTGTGAATATGATTTATCTATCAAAGATGGCATATTACTCCTTTCTTTTCCTATCTCCAGAAAATATTTATTTATCATATTTATATGGACACCGATCTCACAAGAACATACCGCAGTGAATTACAAATATAGCTTAGATTTAATTAGTATTCTTACCAGTAAAGCTGATTTAAGCATTAATTCTTTATATGGATATCTAGGGTTATTTAGATACTGATTCTAATAATAGTTTTAAATGTTATGGGTTCTTCAGCTATAGAGGTTTTATATTTTGTTGTGATCTTATTAGTCTGCATCTAGTTATTGGTGCATAAAAAATGTATTATTACTGCTGGACTTAATATTCCACATCACTTTTTCAATATTTTTGCAAACATCACTGTTTTTAAAATATTAATTCTAAACTGTGTATATTTTTCTTCTACAACTGTTGTAATTAAATAACTTATTTGTCCTCTGCAACTGATTTCATACCTCATTTTGTTTTATTGAACAATGATTCTGGAACTAAATCAAAGAGTTTCAGATGAAAGTACATCACAACTTGTGGGCATTTGTGGGCATAAGTACAGTATACCTCACAAAATAATGTGATTCCAGTTGATGTACTTCTTAATTTCTTCAATATAAGGAATCATTGGCAATTGACATTTCTGACCTTGTTTCCTTGATTGACAAAATTATTAAACTTCAACTATTATATCACTATTTTTAAAAGCTTATCATAATTAATCAATTTTAAAGTAATTCTTACTATCTATTTTAATTTTAATCGTTGAAATGCATTTTGCTGTCATGTGATTACATTATTATGTAAGGGAAAGCAATTTTGTCTACAGCAATATTGCAATCTTTATTGGACTTTTAAACATATGACACAGCCAAATGAGTACATAGCTAAATATAACCCCTCCTGCTTAGTGAATGATAATGTTACACATACTTGAATGTTCAACTGAAGTAAACAGTGTTAGAGCAACAGACTAGATTTAAAATATTAACTTGTAAGAAAATGTTATTTCCACTATAAAAGTAATGCAGCGTGCTTGCATAACTTTTAAATTTTCTTTAAATATACTTATTTCCCATATTTCATATTATTTACAAAATAACTGCATAAACTCAAGAAATTATTTTTATAGGAAGCAAATTACAGACCCAAGGACTTAGTCCTCACTAAAGTATGACTGTGACTATACAACACTCACTTGAATTTCTTTCATACTTTAAAAAAAATCCTTCTATATAGTAAATTAAAGTCAAAGATAAAGTTTTTTGTCTAAGTGGGAAGAGGATTGTATATGTTTATCTTCTTTAGCATTCAGTTATAGGACCTGATAATGGTACAGCCATTCAGGGGTTTACTAACAGAGTGAGAAGCAGCCTGAATAATTTTCTTGACATGCACAGTCATCAATCAGATTATCTCTTTCTCAAAATAGAACTTTCTTTCACCTTTCTACCCTTTTCAAATTGTTCCTGATTATAAACAGAGTTAAAATTAGACGCCCATTCAATGACTATCAACCACAAACTCAAAACCATTTCACACACGGCTTTTGCACCATTCCAAAATCAATTCTGCTATTATGTAGTCCATCTTCAAAGTAACTGCTCAAAAGTTTGATTGCTCTGCACGTAACCTGAAAAAATGCAATCTGTGTTTGATACTTTAAAATGGAACTGGGCTGTTTTGACTTTCTTCAGATCCTTGCAACTGTCCCAATATGCAGAAAAACAGAGGCAACGTGTATCCTGTGCTTCTATGGAAAGGTGTAATTCCTGGGGATATTTCCAGATCATAAGATTTGAGTTGGCATTTAAAGCACAGGTTGTAACTAAAAACTATACCCATAAGCAAACTCCATCCAATCTGTTAGACCTTCACCGGTGAGGGGGGGTATTTTGCCACATGTAAAAAGATGTGTTTCCTACTTGTTTCACAGGGTCCTAAATAGCTACAAATTGTAAAGCTGTTGTTGAATTGTTTTGAACTATTCTCTTAGGCAGATGAAGGAGAACACTGGTTCATCATCGCATTCCCTGCCTGTTTTCTGTGTTCCAGAGTCTGCAACAGAGAAACACAGATTTAAAAGAATCTGGAGAATTTGGCATGGTATTACCTTCAAATGACTGGATACAATTTTTATATATCAGTGCCAGAGATTTCTTTTATTTTGAATGATAAATAATTTAGTCATTTGTATTAAAGGAAAACAATTACTGAAACCCTGAATAATATTCTGATATATTTTGTTGTCTATTAACTGCACATGCAGTGCTTGCAGATGTGAGAAAGCAAAATTGTATTAGTATCTAGTCAAATCCCAAGTGTGCTGAACAAATAGTTGTATCATCCAGTAAGAAATGCAATGTTCAACAAAGATCTCTCAGAAGACCTATAAACTTTTTCAAACTACATTGGAAAGCTACTTTCAAACATTAAAAAGGAATTCTGTGACTATAAACCTGTATCAAATACTGAAATACTGCCATGAAATTAATATTCTGATTATAATGGTTGGTATACTTTGGTTATTCTTAAAATGTACTTTAAATAGTTCCTTGTGTTTTTATAAAGTCATTTCCCCAGCAACAACAAATTTACATATTCTATTAAATTAGTTCATTCATGGTGATCCAGAATCACTGACTGAATTAAACAAAATACTCTCTGCATCAATCTTGCACTTGGATTGTATGTAGATGGGTTCATTTATTCTATTGTACCTGGTCACTCAAGTACATTAAAAATGTGCTACATATAATCAGTCTGTGGGAAGGAGAGTGAGTATAACCTTTGAAGTGGTTGGTAACTGTCTTGTTCAATAAAGACTAAGATATGTATTAACTGGAATCATTTATTATTCTAAATTTTATATCCAATGTTTAATTTGCTTTGATATCTGCTTCTTTTTAACTGTTTATATACCACTACTGAACTGTAAGAGTTTACATTTTAAGAGAAACATTGACTATATTTAATACTTTCCTTCTGGTTCCTTACCATTTCAAACATTTATGCCTCAATCATTTCAGTTTAAAGTCAGTTTAAAACTGGCATATTTTAGCAGCACAATAAACAATGCTCTAAAAGTACTCTACTACCCAGTTTTATCTCAAGAAATGTGATGCATCTTCATCTATTAATATAAATTGCAATACAAGGAAACATTATTTGCTTTCCTATGAGGGTGTATTCTAAGATTAGTTTTTTATCTGATGTTTGAGAGCATGCACAAACGTTGCATGCTTTAGACACTGAACAGGTGTTTCATATGTGGCAGTAGAAAGAAGCCACTTTTTATATTTTACTGTATACATTTTGCCTCATATTTTCCATCTGTGTATGTTGTTCTTACTATGAACAACTTTAAATCGTTTCATCAGAAATGTGGCATATAAATCAAATTAATAAACCAAATCAAGAATGTTTTGAGTGGATGCAGTGGTCCTGACAAAAATAAGTCTACAGTCCTTATGTTAGCATGTTTACAATTTCTTGATACCTTTTTAATCTGCATTTGGTCATAACTATTTATCCACTTATTGTTATATCAGAAGTTCATAGAAATATTATCAGCATCACTCATACACAAAAAAAGAAATGTAAAATAGCTAAAATCCCCATTTAACTATAGCTAGCTATTTTCTCTTTTTTATTGCTTCTTATCTTTAATTAGTATAGCTTGCTATTTCTTACTTGTTTTCTGCACTTTCTAAAATGGTGCTTACCTTGAAAAAAATGAGTAATATCTTGAATGTATATAATTTAATAAAGTACTAGGCCACTGACTGCCCATCATTCATTTCTGATTGGTCCAGGTGAATATTTCAGTCAATGCTGTATCTAAGACTGGCAATGGTTTTTCAATTCTTCGAATTCTTCCCTCATTGTTATGAAGAGATATACTAAAACATACCAGATTGATTTGTTTACATTCAGAATGAATTGGATTTTCTCCTAAAGATCTTCAAATTCTATGATACTGATACATTGTATTACCTAGTTTCAAAGATCAATTGTAGTTGTTGCTTTCATTTAAAATACTGAGACCCTATAACCACTCAGACTTGTTCAGAACTATTCAGATTCAGGCAGCATATAAATAATAATAATACTAAAATGAATATGATTGGAACAAGTTTGTTGCTGCTTAACATTCTATGCCCAACATATCTAAAATTTATAATTATTCCCATCTTAAACTTACACCAAATTCAGATAAAATATTCAAATAATAAGCATGCCACGGTCCTCCAAAATACCATCATAACATCACTCCCTGTAATTAGGATGTAATTGGAAGACTACTCTTCAAATAAACTTGAGGAAACTTATCAAATGCATTCACATTTTTATGCAAGAAAAAAATAGCATTTGGAGGAAGAACAGGATTGTGCCTTTTTTCTTGTCTGCCTGTTCTTTTTCCTAGAATTGGCTTTTCTTTTCTTCTTTAGTCATTTAACTCTTTTAATATCCATTTTGCTGATATTAATGTGCCATAATTACACCCTATTATATACATAAATGTTGACCTATTTAACCATGTATTGGTGGCAATGAGGTTGTAATTCTGCATAATGTTTTTAAAAAATCAGCTTTCAGGAGAAAAAGCCACAAGAGTGGCTCTAGCAGATTTCTAGACCAAGTTTGACAGATGTGATTAATACTTTTCCAAGAGAGTATTGGAAGAACAGCCTATGGTAATGAAAATAAGTCTGGCAGCATCTTTTCTGCAGCTCACAAAACTTTTACCTTTTAATAAAATTTAGTATTCAGAAAAATTATTGCCACACTCCTGGTTTTTTGAAAGAGGATATTCATTTTCATTAGAATAGTACATACTGAAACAAATTTGGGAGCAATCAAATATACACTTGGATATAGACAGGCAAATCACAGGTGCAACTCTGCTATCACATTTTTTTCTACCAAATATCAGTTTTTTTAAATAAATCATATTCTAAGATCTAAAGTACTAGACTTTGATAAAGCTACAGCAAAACCACACAGAAATCATTTGTAATCTCACCATCTCCTTCCAGGCTGGGCAGTTTTAAAAACAAAAAAGTTATCAGTTGAAAAAAAAATTAGCGTGGCTAACCACCCAGAAATTGATTAAAAGTAATGTTTTCCTTACAAAGTTTTAGAAAGTCCATAACCGTACATACAAAAATACAAAAAAAATTAGCGCTACGTTATTTTTCTGCATTAATAAACATTACAAGATAACACTTTGATTTTATTTCACTGCTCGACACATTGAAGGCCCACTGTAGATTCGCTCAACTTTGGTAAAAAAAAAAA